>NW_026125755.1:0-101245 GCF_943737965.1 Phodopus roborovskii
CAACCTTCTTCCCCTCAACTTCCCGGGCCCCCCAGCACTTTCCCCTCCCATGCAACCGACACTATACACATAGGTGGATGCCTTCCAGGAGGAAGTACTGTAGAAGTACTGGGAAGAAAATCCTACACTTCATTACACTCAGGTTCTTGCCTTGTCAGTGAGAAGGAAAATAGACCAGAAAATGAGTAGACTCCCAAGATCTCTGATTATTGTGGGATCTTATAAATGGAGAGGGATTTGTGCAATTGTTGAGTCCATGTCCCACTTGGATACAGCTGGAGTCACAGTGCAGAAAGATAGAGGCAGGATGGAAGCTGAGATTTCCTCCTTCAACAGTAGTTGAGGTAAGCAATGTGGAATTACGTAATCATTCCTAGAGAATCCATAATTGTGGATTGTATATGTCCATACATCCATAATTGTGGGCTGTATCTTGGAATCCACAGATGAGGGCTATCAAGATTCTGGATAAAGGAGAGACCTTATCATGTATACAAATTGTGATAATTATAGTATTCAGCAAAAACCGGTCTGGGTGTATTCTTGTGGACTATGTAACAGGACTGTTATGTTTTGTGGGTTTGGATGTACAATCTGAGAGAAATACTTGGTGTGCTCTAATTGAAACCCCTAGTCTCTGGAGCCATGGCCATGAAGCTATTTTCAGCTTTTCAAAATATTTTTTTTATTTTAGATCATAACTACATCATATCCACTTACACTTTTCTGCCCACAAGCCCTACTATGATTACTCAATGTTCTCTAATTCATAGCCTGCTTTTCTTAAACAGGAGTTTCACATTAAACACAGTGGATATTGGAAGGTGGCATACATTTGGTGGCAGGATTTCCTAGCTATGAGGTCAAAGGTTACTGACCAGGAACAATGAGTATGTAACAATATGTGCACAGAAAGGTCACTGTGATTTTCATAATGAGCAGCTTGACTTCCAGGATAGTAGAAGAATGCATACTTAAACACAAACTTTCTGGAATAGGCCACTATCTGCAGGGTGGGTTGTGCAGAGCTACAAGGACTATACAATCTGAGTCATGGATTTCTGATTCCCTGGTCGTGGGCTGCAAAATTTTAGGTCCAACTGAGTGGTCCCAGGCAATGCTGGACTCTGACAAGGCTTCTTTCCATGATTCTCTTTTCCTTCTGCTCTATCGAGTTATAAGGAAGAACAAAGGTTACACCATTCTGAATGTACGGTTTTCAAAGCAGATCTGCTCAGATGTCATTTCTGCAAAATTTGTGTGGACCATGAGACAGACTAGGGTTCTTTTGGTCCATGTGGTGAACTGGGCAGTTACCCTTGTCCCTCGGAGCCTTCCTCTCAATGTGTTTCTTGGTTTGGGGAGACTCTGCAGCCCTGGCATGGGAGGGTGTGTTGCTTATGATATAACTGTCCAGTGTGCACATGCATGCAATGCTGTTGGTGTGCAGTGGGGGCTGATGACGGATAACTGAAGGTCTGATTACTTGAAGTTCTGAATATTCCATTCAACTTTCAGGTTTGCCTTATAAATATTTTAGAAAGTAGTAAAAAGTGGTGATGCAGATGTCTCTCAGCAATACAAGATTATAATGTTTTTAACTCTCTGCTAACAAGAGTTACAATACTGTACTGAGTGAAGTTTAATTCCAGTGTACAAAATGAGTCTATGTTCTGCAGAGATTCCTCAGGTGTGTATGGTTTAGGACAGGGAGTTAGGTCAGGGTCTTCATCTTGGGCTTAAATCTCTTGGCAGGAAGCAGATTTTAAATTATTCTCCCATGTTGTTTGTGGAATGGGCATCAGTGGGGCTTAGTTTACCTGAATAAATAAAGGGGCATAAAGGTCTGCAGAGCCATAGCAGAAGATCAGCTCCTTTTGCATAGAAAGCTCTAGAGCAAGGATATCCTGTCTTTGGAATAGATATCCATAACTGCAGGGTCAAAAGTGTTGAAGGGTCACTTTGAATAGATTTAATTGGAGTGTTGAAGTCTGTGTTTATTTAATCTCTTTACACTTGGATTCATAGGTATTTGGACAACATTGGTCAAGATCACACTTTTCATGCTAAATTTCTTTTGTACTTTATATTAATAGTTGATATATTTTGACCTTTGCTCTTGGGTTATTCTCTCTATCTCTTTTATTCTTTTACAAAGAATATACATATTTTGATTGTTGTTACTTTGTGGTAAGTATAAAAGTCATATTATATCAGTTTGTGTATCTTGTTTTCATAATTCCATTGAGCATTCTGGGTATTTCCAAAATAAAATGTTAATGTGCCTTTGTAATCTCCATTTTGTTATTAATTGTTGTTCATTGTCATTGGATTGTATTCATTTCATGTTACAAACTTACCATGTATAGGATCTTAAATTCTGATACTTCATGTTCTTAAAGACCATTATTTAGTTCTTTATTTATTTTAGTTTTATTGTTAATCCATGAAAGAGTTTTGGCTCATCAGATAAAACACGTTGTGTATCTTGGCAAGAGACTCAGCACATCTTTTGTGGGATGACCAGAGTTAAGATACTGACATTCAACTTCACATAATTATCTACATCCCGTAACCTGTATATTTATACAAACCATTTTCTCTCAAACTCATAGATACAATATATAGGAATAAACTTGATAAAATGTTAAAGATTAGTACTATGAATATTATTGCCATAAATTCTAATCTTATACACTACAGTTTAGCTTTGACACACTGCACTGTAAATTGTAAAGCTACTTCTAGTTGTTCTTAATAATCAAAACCTGGATTCAGATATGCGATTAATGATGAAAGATCAGAGAAGAAGAGCCCTAGCCCTAGATCTCACTTCTACTGAATCCTCAGACCAAAGGGGCAGGCTATTTTTACTCTAGGATTCTTCTCCCCCCTTATATTTCTCTTTCCTCCAACAATAACAACCTCCCAAGTTCAGGGATAAAGGAATGGAGGCACCACTTGTCTCTCTTCCTCTTTTAGACTGAATCAATCTGTTGTACCCTGGGGCAGCCATGAAATCCACCTTATTATGTCTCCCAAGTGCTGGGATTAAAGGTGTGCTCCACCATGGCCTGTCATCTATGCCTAACTACTGCATAGCTCCACACTCTATTCTTAAAGCAAGTTTGTTTTTGTTTAGAAGTGTTTATGGTTGAAGAAGAGAATCATTTCAGTCTGCATCCTGTAATGATGGGTGTAAGCTCTGCAAATTTCGTGGAGTGAGAAAGAGAGTTTGTACTTGTGCACTGCAGGAAGAAAGCTAGGTCATCTATTGGTGACATTGGTAAGTGACAATGAAATCTGAATCTGACTAGGCTGTGGTGGCTTTTGCTTTGATTGCAGCAATAAGGAAGAAGATGCAAGTGGATCTCTATGAGTTTGAAGACAGCGTGGTCTACAGAGTAAGTTCCAGGACAGCAGGGCCACAAAGGGAAACAATGTTTCAAAGATCAAAATAAATAAATAAATAAATAAATAAATAAATAAATAAATAACCAACAGACAGTTAATGAAAAATATCTTCATATCAATTATGGTTAAAATATTTAAATTAATCACTACAGCATCATTCATGAGCCTGCTTTGGAGCCACCTTAGGGAAGTGGATGATGTTACATGAACTCATTATTTGATTATTTAATTATATAAAACAATGATTATATCGTCCATGACACCTGGAATCTGGTGCCACAGATCATCTAATTACATAATTAATGTATTTGAATTGACAATCTGTTTCAATCCCCAAGATAATGTAAATATGTGTATAGTTATGTAAACAACAATCCTCCATTCCATGAACAGACGTCTAACACTCCCTCTTTGGAGTTAATGTGCAATATCATCACATTTTATGATTCATTGACTCAATTGATGATGATGACATCCTTCATGACTGGAGTCTGGCCATGCTTCCCGGCCAGTAAAATGCTATATCACCTATTTATTGTGACAGTAAGCTATTACTGACTTATTTAATTCTTTAAATTATGTAAACGACAGACAGTGCCATCACCGATTACAGTTAGGGTGTAAAAATCTGTCAGGGACGAGGTTAGGAAAGTTGTAGACATGGGCAGAGCATTTGCTGAATGATCTATGCATCTCCCAGAGTACAGGGGATGCTGGATGATTGAGTCCAGGAGGTTGCATGGTTCCCTCTGAGAAGTACAAGGACTTCACCAAGGCCAGCATGGTGGTCTGGGTGTTGACTACCTCCTCTTCCTCCACATCTCCACATTGGTTGTGATCTATCATGCGAAGGAGTGGCACTAGGAGGTCGGCACCATCACCGAGACCTGGCAAAAGGATGACGACTCAGAACACGGAAGAACATCTCTCTCTCTCAGCTATGCTGGTGATGGCCCTGCTGCAGCCATCTTTTCAGCTGTTATCAACATTGTGGCTACTACTGCTACGCCAGGATTGGGCCCATTATCTCACGTTCTGCCGCATCACAACAGAGATTCAGGCGCTTGTGATGATGTCAGGCCAACAGAATTCATCAGGCAAGACAGTATGATTATCTGACAATTAACTGATGGCATTTTAAAAATGCGTGATGACAGCATTCAATTTCATAACTGACAATTCTGCCCAGGAATTGATGACAGAAAAAAAAGGTCAACGGCTTATATGTTTAAAGATGTAATTATTAAATTATTTCATTATATAATCTGTGGTCCCTGAAGTTTGGTGCCACCTTGTGTGACTCAAGTGTGACAGACAATCTAACTCTCTGATTATTTCATTATTCAAATCTATCTTTTTCTACTACAGGAAGAGTGGAGTCTCGATCCACCTTGTTGGTGCTAAACTGTATCTTGTGAATTCTTTCTTTCTTTCTTCCTTTCTTTATTTAAATCAATGTTGATATCATTTTGTTACCTCTCTAGTGGTGAATTATGAGAAACTATCTCTTTATTCATTCATTTTTTGTTCAAATCTATGATTAAGAACTCAATGTCTCTTCAGTATTTAGCAATCATTTAGGCATCACGCAGAAAACACCATCCACTTGTTTAATGTGTATTTATTTAATTATGAAAATCTGTCATTATTTATTCAGTGATCACTGGAGGTTTGATCCTCCTTAAGGGAGACCATTGTACAAGACCATCACGTCATCTAATACTACACTTACTTCTTTAACTGTTAAACTAGGAAATTAAGTAATAATTCATCATTTAATTTATGTATTTAAAATACAGGTAATGTTATGGACCATAAGTCCTTTTGGAGTCAGATTTTGGGAGTTGATGATGTAATATCATCTCATTACTCCATTATTTAGCTATGTAAATAGATCTTTACATCAGCGATAGGTTTAGGACTTTGGTGCCGTCTCATCAGTGTTACTATAAAAGGCCCACTAATTAATTTTCAATTTAATTTTTTAAAAACATCATTATTCCAGGAAGAGATCAGTCTGACTACTCCATGTGGGATTTAAGTATGCACCACCATGTCATTTTTCAATCTTTTTTCATTATATCTTAATTATTTAAATAGATGAAGATGTTGTTCTTCTTGACTGGAGTCGGGCCAACCCTCCATGGGGGTTAATCACGTGGCATTATTTAATTATCTAAGTACTACTTCCTTGACAATCGGGGGGAGTTTGATTCCATTTTTAAAAGTTAAGTATGGAGGACTATCCAATTATTAACTTATTTGATTGTGTAAGTAATGCTGGTGTCATCAGTCACTTGGCTGCTGAGGGATTGACACAGCAGGACATCTGTACCAGAAGCAGTGCCCAGAGAATGGGGGACACTGCCTTTTACAGTGGTTAATGATTACGTAGTAGTAGATTTTTAGCAATCGAATGATTACATGATTTTTAAAAAACTGTACTCTTTCGCATCATCAGTTTCTGAGAGGTTGCAAAAGAACTGACCCATAAAGGACACAGTGACCACTGATTTTAAAAATGGAATAACTGAATAAACTCCTGATTAGGGAATCTCATCTAATGAACTCTGTCGGGCTGTTAACATGACACACCACCAACAGTAAATAACCCTAAATAACCATATTAGAAAGCAGGGTACAGGACTTAATAGAGAACAGTCAATTGAGGAATCCAAAATGACTGAAAGAAACAGAAGTCACTGCTCAAAATCCTTAATCATCAGCCTAATGCAAATCTAAACAACTCTGAGAAACCATGGGATCAAGCTCCTCTAAAGGTAAGAGGATGCGGAGGGAGTTAATTTTATTTTCAATGAAGGGAAAAGGATTACATTAGAGGCGATTAATTGTATTGTTTCCGTTCTAGAAATTAGAAAACTGAAGCATAGAAAACAGGTTTAAAATACTCATCATTGTACTTGAATGGCACAATGATGCTTTTGTTTTCATGCTTATGTCACTATAGGCAAGTTGTAGCTTGAGAGACTGGTAAATGTGTAGAACTCAAATCTGCTTTGTTTTTGTGAGAAACTCAGTGAGGCTGTAAGGTTACCTCATCGGTGGGTATACTCCTTTAAGCCTGTGGGAGGGCACTAGAATGTGACAGAATGTTGGTTCATAAATGTTGCCTGGCAACCCTGTTGCATTCTGTATCCTGGTATCATTGGCCAAGGATCAGAGAGCAGCTTCGAGAAAGTGTTATCATGGGACATTACAGTCTCCCAAGGTAACTATCTCCTAAAACTTTTAATGACAACATTTGACTCGCCTAAACAAGTCATAGCCACACCTCTGGAGGTGTTTCTACAGCTTTTACTGGTTACCAAATTCAAGATTACCCAGTCATCAGAGAACGTAGTCTGTGGAGAAACAGTTCAAAGTCTTCTGTTTATGAATACTCTAGCTCCTAAGAAGTCAAACTATGGAACAAAAGACAAATAAGACTCATAATTATTCATCAAAAGGTGAGTTGCCATTGTTGACTTCCTTCAGGAAGGTGAAAATCCATTTGTTAGAGTAGACTTTGTGATTATTGGATTTCAGTCCATCTCTTTTGAGGCAGCTGCCCAACATTAAATATGTGATATCTTCTAAAAATGCTGCATACAGAATGACAGTTCAGCATTTTAAACATGTTACTACTCTGCTCTACGATTAAATAAGGAATGACCCTGGGAGTTTCCCACAATCATGTGGGAGTCAACAGAGAGTCAATTGTGTGGAGTATGGCAGAGCATTTCATCCTCTGATTATTTTGTTATTTGATTATTAAAATAGGACATTAGATAATCCATGATCAGTAGATTGTTGTGATGCAGTGTGGGAGGAAATTATTATAGACCATCTTATCATCAATTATGTAGTAAAAATATTTAAATTAATCATGACTGCATAGTTCATGAGCCTGGTTTGGAGCCACCTTAGAAAAGTGGATGATGTTACATGAACTCATTATTTGATTATTTAATAGTATAAAACAATGATTATATCGTCCATGACACCTGGAATCTGGTGCCACGGATCATCTAATTACATAATTAATGAATGTAAATTGACAATCTGTGTTAATCCCCAAGGTAATGTAAATATTTGTATAGTTATGTAAACAACAATCCCCCATTCCATGAAGAGACCTGTAAAGCTCCTACTTGTGGAGATAATGTGCAATGTCTTCACATTGTATGATTCATTGACTCAGTTGATGATGATGACATCCTTCATGACTGGAGTCTGGCCATGCTTCCCTGCCAGTAGAATGCTACATCCACTATTTATTGTGACAGTTAGCTATTAGTGACTTATTTCATTCTTTAAATTATGTAAACGACAGACACTGCCATCACCGATTACGGTTAGGGTGCAAAAATCTGTCAGGGACAAGGTTAGGAAAGTTGTAGACATGGGCAGAGCATTTGCTGAATGATCTATGCATCTTCCAGAGTATGAGGGATGCTGGGTGATTGAGTCCTGAAGGTTGCACGGTGCCCTCTGAGAAGTACAAGGACTTCACCAAGGCCGGCACCGTGGTCTGGCTGTTGACTACCTGTTATTCCTCTACATCTTCACATTGGTTGTGATCTACCATGAGAAGAAGGAGTGGCACTAGGAGGTCTGTATCATCACTGAGACCTGGCATAAGTATGACGACTCACAAGACAGAAGAACATCTCTCTCTCATCTATGATATTGAAGCCCCTGCTGCAGCCATCTTTTCAGCTGTTATCAACATTGTGGCTACTACTGCTACGCCAGGATTGGGCCCACTATCAAATGTCCTGCCGAACCACAACAGACATTCAGGCTCTTGTGATGAGGTCAGGCCAACAGAATTCATCAGGCAAGACTGTATGGTTATCTGACGATTAACTGATGGCCTGTTAAAAATGCGTGATGACAGCATACAGTTTCATACCTGGCAAGTAAGCCCAGGAATTTATGATACTAAAAAATGTCAACGGCTTACATATTTAAAGATGTAATTATTAAATTCTTTCATTATATAATCTGTGATCCCTCAAGATTGGCGCCACCTCGTGTAACTCAAGTGTGACAGACCATCTAACTATCTGATTATTTCATTATTCAAATCTGTCTTTTTCTACTGAAGGGAGAGTGGAGTCTGTATCCCCCTTGTTGGTGTTAAATTGTATCTTTTGAATTCTTTCATTCTTTCTTTCTTTCATTCTTTCTTCCTTTCTTTATTGAAATCAATGTTGATATCATTATTTTATCTCTCTAGGGGCGAATTATGAGAAACTATCTCTTTATTCATTCATTTTTTTGTTCAAATCCCTGATTAAGTAATCAATGTCTCTTCAGTAATGAGCAACCATTTAGGCTTCACGAATAAAACACCATCCACTTATTTAATTTGTGTTCATTTAATTATGAAAATCTGTCATTACCTATTCAGTGATCACTGGGGTTTTGAGCCTCCTTTGGGGGAGATCGTTGTAACAGACCATCACGTCATCTAATACTACACTTACTTCTTCAACTGTTAAGCTAGGAAATTAAGTAATAATTCATCATTTTATTTACGTATTTCAAATACAGTTAACGTTATGGTACATTAGTCCTGTTTGGAGTCAGATTTTGGTAGTTGATGATGTAATATCATCTCATTACTTCATCATTTAGCTATGTAAATAGATCTTTACATCAGCGATAGGTTTAGGACTTTGGTGCCATCTCATCAGTGTTAATATAAAAGGCCCACTAATTAATTTTCTATTTAATTTTTTAAAAACATCATGATTCCAGTAAGAGATCAGTCTGACTACTCCATGTGGGATTTAATTATGCACCACCATGTAATTTTTCAGTCATTTTTCATTATATATTAATTATTAAAATCGATGAAGATGTTGTTCTTCTTGACTGGACTCGGGCCAAAACTCCATGGGAGTTAATCACGTGGCATTATCGAATTATCTAATTACTACTTCCTTGACAATCACTGGAGTTTGGTTCCATCTTTTGAAAGTTAAATATGGAGGACTATCCAATTATTAACTTATTTGATTGCGTAAGTAATGATGGTGCCATCCGTCATTTGGCTTCCCTGGCACTGACACAGCAGGAGATCGGTACCAGAAGCAGTGCCCAGAGAATGTGATACACTGCCTTATAAGGTGAATACTGATGACGCAATAGTAGATTTTTAACTATCGAATGATTACACGATTTAAAAAAAAATAAAACTGTACTGTTGCGCATCATCAGTTTCTGAGAGGTTGCACCAGAACTGACCCATTAAGGACACAGTGACCCCCGATTTTAAAAATGGAATAAGAGAATAATCTCCTGATTAGGGAATCTCATCTAATGAACTCTGTCGGGCTGTTAACATGACACACCACCAGCAATAATTCACTCTAAATAACCATATTAGAAAACAGGGTACAGGACTTAATAGAAAACAGTCAGTTGAGGAATCCAAAATGACTGAAAGAAACAGAAGACACTGGTCAAAATCCTTAATCATCAGCCTAATGCAAATCTAAACAACTCTGAGAAACCGTGGGATCAAGCTCCTCTAAAGGTAAGAGGATGCGGAGGAGTTAATTTTATTTTCAATGAAGGGAAAAGGATTACATTAGAGGAGATTAATTGTATTGTTTCCGTTCTAGAAATTAGAAAACTGAAGCATAGAAAACAGGTTTAAAATACTCATCATTGTACTTGAATGGCACAATGATGCTTTTGTTTTCATGCTTATGTCACTATAGGCAAGTTGTAGCTTGAGAGACTGGTAAATGTGTAGAACTCAAATCTGCTTTGTTTTTGTGAGAAACTCAGTGAGGCTGTAAGGTTACCTCATCGGTGGGTATACTCCTTTAAGCCTGTGGGAGGGGCACTAGAATGTGACAGAATGTTGGTTCATAAATGTTGCCTGGCAACCCTGTTGCATTCTGTATCCTGGTATCATTGGCCAAGGACCAGAGAGCAGCTTCGAGAAAGTGTTATCATGGGACATTACAGTCTCCCATGGTAACTATCTCCTAAAACTCAATTGATGATGATGACATCCTTCATGACTGGAGTCTGGCCATGCTTCCCTGCCAGTAGAATGCTACATCCACTATTTATTGTGACAGTTAGCTATTAGTGACTTATTTCATTCTTTAAATTATGTAAACGATAGACACTGCCATCACCGATTACGGTTAGGGTGCAAAAATCTGTCAGGGACAAAGTTAGGAAAGTTGTAGACATGGGCAGAGCATTTGCTGAATGATCTATGCATCTTCCAGAGTACGAGGGATGCTGGGTGATTGAGTCCTGAAGGTTGCACGGTGCCCTCTGAGATGTACAAGGACTTCACCAAGGCCGGCACGGTGGTCTGGGTGTTGACTACCTGCTCTTCCTCCACATCTTCACATCGGTTGTGATCTACCATGAGAAGAAGCAGTGGCACTAGGAGGTCGGCACCATCACCGAGACCTGGCAAAAGGATGACGACTCAGAAGACAGAAGAACATCACTCTCTCAGCTATGCTGGTGATAGACCTGCTGCAGCCATCTTTTCAGCTGTTATCAACATTGTGGCTACTAATGCTATGCCAGGATTGGGCCCACTATCAAATGTCCTGCCGAACCTCAACAGACATTCAGACGCTTGTGATGAGGTCAGGCCAACAGAATTCATCAGGCAAGACAGTATGATTATCTGACGATTAACTGATGGAATATTAAAAATCCGTGATGACAGCATCCGTTTTCATATCTGGCAAGTCTGCCCAGGTATTGATGATACGAAAAATTTCAACGACTTAGATATGTAAAGATGTAATCATTAAATTGTTTCATTATGTAATCTGTGAACCCTGAAGTGTGGTGCCACCTTGTGTGACTCAAGTGTGACAGACGATCTAACAATCTCATGCTTTCATTATTTAAATCTGCCTTTTTCTACTCCAGGAAGAGTGGAGTCTGGAGCCCCCTTGTTGGTGTTAAAATGTCTCTTGTGGTTTCAATATTTATTTATTTTAATCAATGTTGATATCATTTTGTTATCTCTCTAGGGGTGAATTATGAGAAATTATCTTTTCATTCATTCATTTTATTGTTCAAATGTATGATTAAGAACTCAATGACTCTTCAGAATTGATCAATCTTTAGGTTTCACACATAAAACAACATCCACTAGTTTAATGTTTATTCATTGAATTATGAAATCTGTCCTTATGTATTCAGTTACCAGTGAAGATTTAAGCCTCCTTAGGGGAGTCCATCGTGCCAGAACATACCATCATCTAATAGTACACTTACTTATTTACCTGTTAAACTAGGAAATTAAATAATAATTCATCATTTAATTAACGTATTTGAAAAACAGGTAATGATATGGACCCTAAGTCCCTTTTGGAGTCAGATTTTGTGAGTAGACGATGTAACATCATCTCATTACTTCATAATTTAGCTCTGTAAGTAGGTCATTACATCAGCGATAATTTTAGGACTTTGGTGCCATCTCGTCAGTGTTAATATAAAACGCCAGCTAATTAATTATCAACTTAATTTTATAAAAACATCATTATTCCAGGAAGAGGTCATTCTGACTACTCCATGGGGGATTTAAGTGTGCACCACCATGTTATTTTTCAATCATTTTTCATTTTATATTAATTATTTAAATAGATGAAGATGTTGTTCTTCTTGACGGGAGTCGGGCCATTTCTCCATGGGAGTTAATCACGTGGCATTATTTAATCGTCTAAGTACTACTTCCTTGACAATCACTGGAGTAGGGTTCCATCTTTTGAAAGTTAAGTATGGAGGACTATCCAATTTTTAACTTACTTGATTGCGTAAGTAATGATGGTGTCATCCCTCATGTGGCTGTTGTGGGATTGACAGAGCAGGAGATCTGTACCAGAAGCAGTGCCCAGAGAATGGGGGACACTGCCTTATGCAGTGATTACTGATTACATAATAGTAGATTTTTAACAATCGAATGATTACTCGAAACTGTACTGTTTCGCATCATTAGTTTCTGAGAGGTTGCACCAGAACTGACCCATTAAGGACACAGTGACCCCCGATTTTAAAAATGGAATAAGAGAATAATCTCCTGATTAGGGAATCTCATCTAATGAACTCTGTCGGGCTGTTAACATGACACACCACCAGCAATAATTCACTCTAAATAACCATATTAGAAAACAGGGTACAGGACTTAATAGAGAACAGTCAATTGAGGAATCCAAAATGACTGAAAGAAACAGAAGACACTGCTCAAAATCTTTAATCATCAGCCTAATGCAAATCTAAACAACTCTGAGAAACCATGGGATCAAGCTCCTGTAAAGGTAAGAGGATGCGGAGGAGTTAATTTTATTTTCAATGAAGGGAAAAGGATTACATTAGAGGCAATTAATTGTATTGTTTCCGTTCTAGAATTTAGAAAACTGAAGCATAGAAAACAGGTTTAAAATACTCATCATTGTACTTGAATGGCACAATGATGCTTTTGTTTTCATGCTTATGTCACTATAGGCAAGTTGTAGCTTGAGAGACTGGTAAATGTGTAGAACTCAAATCTTCTTTGTTTTTGTGAGAAACTCAGTGAGGCTGTAAGGTTACCTCATCGGTGGGTATACTCCTTTAAGCATGTGGGAGGGGCACTAGAATATGACAGAATGTTGGTTCATAAATGTTGCCTGGCAACCCTGTTGCATTCTGTATCCTGGTATCATGGGCCAAGGACCAGAGAGCAGCTTCGAGAAAGTGTTATCATGGGACATTACAGTCTCCCAAGGTAACTATCTCCTAAACCTTTTCATGACAGCATTTGATTCGCCTAACCAAGTCAGAGCCACACCTCTGGAAGTGTGCCTACAGCTTTTCCTGGTTACCTAATTCAAGATTACCTAATCATCAGAGAACATAGTCTGTGGAGAAACAGTTCAGAGTCTTCTGTTTATGAATACTCGCTCTCCTCAGAAGTAAAACTATGGAGCAAAAGATAATAAGACTACGATTATTCATCAAAAAGGTGAGTTTGACATTGTTGACTTCCTTCAGGAAGGTGATAATCCATTTGTTAGAGTAGACTTAGCGATTATTAGATTTCAGTCCATCACTTTTGAGGCAGCCGGCCAACATTAAATATGTGATATCTTCGAAAAACCCTGCATACACAATGACAGTTCAGCATTTAAACATGTTACTACTGTGCTCTGCGATTAAATAAGGGATGAACCTGGGAGTTTCCCACAATCATGTGGGAGTCAACAGAGAGTCAATTGTGTGGAGTATGGCAGAGCATTTCATCCTCTGATTATTTTGTTATTTGATTATTAAAATAGGACATTAGATAATCCATGATCAGTAGATTGTTGTGATGCGGTGTGGGAGGAAATTATTATAGATCATCTTATCATCAATTATGTAGTTAAAATATTTAAATTAATCATGACTGCATAGTTCATGAGCCTGGTTCGGAGCCACCTTAGAGGAGTGGATGATGTTACATGAACTCATTATTTGATTATTTAATTGTATAAAACAATGATTATATTGTCCATGACACCTGGAATCTGGTACCACGGATCATCTAATTACATAATTAATGAATGTAAATTGACAATCTATGTTAATCCCCAAGGTAATGTAAATATTTGTATAGTTATGTAAACAACAATCCCCCATTCCATGTAGAGACCTGTAAAGCTCCTACTTGTGGAGATAATGTGCAATATCTTCACATTGTATGATTCATTGACTCAATTGATGATGATGACATCCTTCATGACTGGAGTCTGTCCATGCTTCCCTGCCAGTAAAATGCTACATCCACTATTTATTGTGACAGTTAGCTATTAGTGACTTATTTCATTCTTTAAATTATGTAAACGATAATCACTGCCATCACCGATTACGGTTAGGGTGCAAAAATCTGTCAGGGACAAGGTTAGGAAAGTTGTAGACATGGGCATAGCATTTGCTGAATGATCTATGCATCTTCCAGAGTACTAGGGATGCTGGGTGATTGAGTCCTGAATGTTGTACGGTGCCCTCAGAGAAGTACAAGGACTTCACCAAGGCCGGAACGGTGGTCTGGCTGTTGACTACCTGTTATTCCTCTACATCTTCACATTGGTTGTGATCTACCATGAGAAGAAGGAGTGGCACTAGGATGTCGATATCATCACTGAGACCTAGCATAAGGATGACGACTCAGAAGACAGAAGTACATCTCTCTCTCATCTATGCTATTGAAGCCCCTGCTGCAGCCATCTTTTCAGGTGTTATCAACATTGTGGCTACTAATGCTATGCCAGGACTGGGCCCACTATCAAATGTCCTGCCAAACCACAACAGACATTCAGGCGCTTGTGATGAGGTCAGGCCAACAGAATTCATCAGGCAAGACAGTATGATTATCTGACGATTAACTGATGGCCTGTTAAAAATGTGTGAAGACAGCATACAGTTTCATACTAGAACTGATGTTACTAAAAAATGTCAACGGCTTACATATTTAAAGATGTAATTATTAAATTCTTTCATTATATAATCTGTGATCCCTGAAGATTGGAGCCACCTCGTGTGACTCAAGTGTGACAGAACATCTAACTATCTGATTATTTCATTATTCAAATCTGTCTTTTTCTACTCCAGGGAGAGTGGAGTCTGTATCCACCTTGTTGGTGTTAAATTGTATCTTGTGAATTCTTTCATTCTTTCTTTCATTATTTCTTTCTTCCTTTCTTTATTGAAATCAATGTTGATAGCATTTTTTTATCTCTCTAGGGGTGAATTATGAGAAACTATCTCTTTATTCATTCATTTTTTGTTCAAATCTCTGATTAAGTACTCAATGTCTCTTCAGTATTGAGCAACCATTTAGGCTTCACGAATAAAACACCATCCACTTGTTTAATTTGTGTTCATTTAATTATGAAAATCTGTCATTACCTATTCAGTGATCACTGGGGTTTTGAGCCTCCTTTGGGGAGATCGTTGTACCAGACCATCACGTCATCTAATACTACACTTACTTCTTCAACTGTTAAGCTAGGAAATTAAGTAATAATTCATCATTTTATTTACGTATTTCAAATACAGGTAACGTTATGGTACATTAGTCCTGTTTGGAGTCAGATTTTGGTAGTTGATGATGTAATATCATCTCATTACTTCATCATTTAGCTATGTAAATAGATCTTTACATCAGCGATAGGTTTAGGACTTTGGTGCCATCTCATCAGTGTTAATATAAAAGGCCCACTAATTAATTTTCTATTTAATTTTTTAAAAAATCATGATTCCAGTAAGAGATCAGTCTGACTACTCCATGTGGGATTTAATTATGCACCACCATGTAATTTTTCAGTCATTTTTCATTATATATTAATTATTAAAATCGATGAAGATGTTGTTCTTCTTGACTTGACTCGGGCCAAAACTCCATGGGAGTTAATCACGTGGCATTATTGAATTATCTAATTACTACTTCCTTGACAATCACTGGAGTTTGGTTCCATCTTTTGAAAGTTAAATATGGAGGACTATCCAATTATTAACTTATTTGATTGTGTAAGTAATGATGGTGCCATCTGTCATTTGGCTGCTGTGGCACTGACACAGCAGGAGATCGGTACCAGAAGCAGTGGCCAGAGAATGGGATACACTGCCTTATACGGTGATTACTGATGACGCAATAGTAGATTTTTAACTATCGAATGATTACACGATTTAAAAAAAAAATAAAACTGTACTGTTGCGCATCATCAGTTTCTGAGAGGTTGCACCAGAACTGACCCATTAAGGACACAGTGACCCCCGATTTTAAAAATGGAATAAGAGAATAATCTCCTGATTAGGGAATCTCATCTAATGAAATCTGTCGGGCTGTTACTTTGTTAAGTTTGTGACTGGTTGTCCTGTCTAGTGGTGACAGTGCTGTGTTAACGTCTCCCAATGTAAGTGAGTGAGGTTTTATGTGAGGTTTGAGTTTTAGTAGCGTTTCTTTTATGAATGTGGTTGCCTTTGTATTTGGATCATAGTAGTTCAGAATTGAGACTTTGTATTGATGGATTTCTCCTATGATGGATACGGAATGACTGTTTTCATCTCTTTTGATTAATTTTGGTTGGAAGTCTAACTTGTTAGATTTTAGGATAGCCACACCTGCTTGCTTCTTGGGTCCATTTGATGGGAAGATCTTTTCTTAGCCTGAGGTAATATCTATCTTTGAAGCTTAGATGTATTTCTTGTATGCAGGAGTGAGGTGGATTCTTTCTTCATGTCCACTCTGTTAGCCTGTGTCTGTTTACAAGAAAGTTAAGGCCACTAATGTTGAGGGAGGGTAAGGACCATGGATTGTCAATGCTTGTTTGTTTTAGATTTGTTGTTGGCAGTGGTATTGTGAATTTATTGGTCCTGCTTTACCCTTGATTTGTGGTGAAGTGGATTATCTTTTGCTTACATCTTTGTGAGCATAGTTAACTTCCTTGGGTTGGAGTTTTCCTTCCAAATCTTTTTGTATGGCTGGATTTGTAGATACATATTGTGAAAATCTGGCTTTATCATTAAATATCTTGTTTTCTTCATCTATACTGATTGAGAGGTTTGCTGGGTATAGTAGCCTGGGCTGGCATCCGTGGACTCTTTATACTTGTAGAATATCTGTCCAGGACCTTCTCACTTTGCGGCTTTCCATGGAGTAGTCAGGTGTAATTTTCATAGGTCTGTCTTTATATGTTACCTTTAATTATTCCTTCGCTGCTCTTAATGTAATTTCTTTATTTGTATGTTAGATGTTTTGATTATTATATGTCGAGGAGTCCTTTTTGGTGTTTGGTATGCTCATTGTACGTTCATGGGCATGTCCTTCTTCAGATTGGGAAAGTTTTACTCAATGATTTTGTTGAATATGTTTTCGGCACCTTTGAGCTGGGCTTCTTCACCTTCCTCTATGCCTATTATTCTTAGGATTGGCCTTTTCACAGTTTCCCATATTTCCTGGATGTTTTTTCTTTAGGATTTGTTGGATTTATGATGTTCTTTGGTCGGTGAATTTATTTCCTCTACTTTATCTTCTGTGCCTGAGATTCTCTCTTCTATCTCTTGAATTCTCTTGGTTATGCTTTCTTCTGTAGTTCCTGATCATTTGCCCAGTTTTTCCATTTCCAGCATTCCTTCGGTTTACATTTTATTTATTGTCTCCATTTCCATTTTCAAGTCTTGAAACATTTCCTTCACTTGCTTAATTGTGTTTTCTGGCTTTCTGTACTCTCTTCAAGAAAATTGTTCAGTTTTTCCAATTCTTTGTTTTTTCTTCCATTTCTTTGAGGTATTTTCTCACATCTTCATGTTTTATGGCAATAATTTTTAATTCGTTCTCTTCTACTTCATCTGCTTTGTTTTTTTCTGGTCCATTTGGTGTAGGTTCTGTAGATTCTGGTGCTGGTATTCTTGTCATTCTGTTGTTAGGTGTTTTATTGTATGGCCATCTTCCCATAGCTTCTTCCCTGGTGTGTTTTGGTAGGTCAGAAGTTTGATATCTGTAGCTCTTGGTGCTCCAAGCACCCTGGGAGGTCTCTCCACAGTCAGGGCCCAGAAATGGGGATATAAGTTCAGATTCCAGCAGAAGACTGGCGATGCAAGTCAAAGATTTCGAAGGCTGGGAGTCAGGGTATTCCTTAAGCTGATAGGCAGATCTAGCCTGGGCCTGGCACTCTCCAGCTGAGGCCTGTTTGGCATAGCCCCTACAATGGTGGTCAATGATCCACCCTGCAGGAACTCAGAGTGGTCCCATGGAGACCGGCAATTCTCAGGGAGGGTTCCAAAAATCCAGTAGAGGACTCTAGCCAAGGCCTGGCAATGGATGACAAATACTGGCTGATACTCTGGATGTTTCTGTACTGATAGGCAGATCTAGCTGGGACCTGGCACTCTCCAGCTGAGGTCTCTTTAGCAGAGGCCCTACAATGGGGGCCCTTTCAATCATTACTTTAACAATATAAAAACCCCATTTAGAAGATTGATTTCTGTAAATCCAATCCTACACATTTCCTTTGTATTACATAAAGCAATTCATATTGGAGGAAACTGTTAAGACTTTAAACACCTAAGTACCTGGGTTTTAGGAATGAGTGCTCACAATATGGTATATTCACAGGAGAAAATATGTTTGGTTTAAGATTTGATTTAATTTTAATTATGTAATGCCAGTGCATGGATTTGCATTTACTCACACTTGTTCCCAAGAATATTAGCCTCTTGAGTTATTCTTGTAGCAGGAACTATAGAATTTTGTCAAAATCCTGACATAGGTCCTGGCAATGAACGTTCTATAATTATTCTCGTCCATATCTCTAACCCTGTCTCTATCCTTTCTCTATTATCTTGATATGAAGTGATAGGGAAGATCCCATGAAAGAGGAAATCAAAATCATGCAAACAATTTGGTGAAGATTTTAGCCATCATACTTTTCTTTAAGTTCAATAATCACAATGTTTTTTTTTTTTATTTAAGAGGATTGTCTAGACATTTGGGTCAAAACTGTCACAAATAAGCCATATGCAGGTTAAGGACGTTGGGTCCATCTTGTCCGTGTTCATATAAAACGCCAACTCATTAATTATCAATTTAATTTTTCAAATAAATTATTATTCCAGGAAGAGATCAGTCTGACTACTCCATGTGGGATTTAGGTATGCACCACCATGTCATTATGCAATCATTTTTCATTATATATTAATTATTTAAATCGATGAAGATGTTGTTCTTCATGACTGCAGTCTGGCCATTCCTCCCTGGGAGTTAATCGTGTGGCATTATTTAATTATCTAAGTACTAGTTTCTGGACAATCACTGGAGTCTGGTTCCATCTTTTGAAAGTTAAGAATGCAGGACAATCTAATTATTAAATTAATTGATTTCGTAGTTAATGATGGTATCATCCCTCATTTGGCTGCTGTGTGATTGACACAGCAGGAGATCGGTATCAGAATCATTTCCCAGAGCATGAGGGACACTGCCTTATCCAGTGATTACTGATTACATAATAGTAGCTTTTTAACAATCAAATGATTACATGATTTAAAAAAAACTGTATTGTTTCGCAACATCAGCTTCTGAGAGTTTGCAACAGTACTGACCCATGAAAGACACGGTCTCCACAGATTTTAAACATGGAATGACTGAATAATCTCCTGATGAGGGAATCTCACCTAATGAACTCTGTCGGGCTGATAACATGACACACCACCAAATCAAAATAACTCTACATAACCATATTAGAAAGTGGGGTACAGGACTTAATAGAGATCTATTAATTGATGAATCAAAAATGACTGAAATTATCATAAGACAGTACTCAAAATCCTTATTCATCAGCCAAAATAAATCTAAACAACACTGTGAATCCATGGGATCAAGCTCCTATAAAGGTAAGAAAATCATGCAATAAAGAGGAAAGAGTTATGGTAGAAGCCATTCATTGCATTGTTTCCAGTCTAGAAATAAGAAAATTGAAGTATAGAAAACAGGTTTAAAATACTCATGAATGTACGTGAGTGGCATAATGATGCTTTCATTTTCATGCTTATGTAACTATAGGCAGGTTGTAGCTTGAGAGACTGGTTGGTGTGTACAACTCAAAAGAAAGAGGCCTGCTTTGTTTTTGTGAGAAACTCAGTGAGGCTGTAAGTTTAGTTCATTGGTGGGTATGCTCCTTTTATCATGTGTGAGAGGCACTAGAATTTGACAGAATGTTGGATCATAAATGTTGCCTGGCAACCCTGCTTGCATTCTGTATCCTGGTATCATGGGCCAAGGACCAGAGAGAAGCTTCGAGAAAGTTTTATCATGGGACATTACAGTTCTCCCAAGATAACTATCTCCTAAAACTTTTAATCACAGCATTTGATTCGCCTAACCAAGTCATAGCCAAATCTCTGCAAGTTTGTCTACAGCTTTTACTGCTTACCAAATTCAAGAATACCTAATTATCGGAGAACATAGTCTGTGGAGAAAAGGTCAAAGCCTTCTGTTTATGGATGCTCTCTCTCCTAAGAAGTAAAACTATGGAACAAAAGTTAATGAGACTCACAATTATACATCAAAAGGTGAGTTTTCCATTGTTAACTTCCTTCAGGAAGTTGGTACTCTATTTGTTAGAGTAGACATAGGGATTATTGGATTGCAGTCCATCTCTTTTGAGGCACCCATCCAACATTAAATATGTGCTATCTTCTCAAAACCCTGCGTACACAATGACATTTCAGCATTTAAATATTTAACTTTTCAACTCTGCGATAAAAAAAAAGGATGAACCTGGGGAGTTTCACACAATCATGTCGGAGTCAAGTGAGAGTCAATTGTGTCGAGTATGGCAGACCATTTCATCCTCTGATTATGTTGTTATTTGATTATTAAAATAGGACATTAATCCATAACCAGTGGATTGAATTTCCACAATGTGGGATGCAATTATTATAGACCATCTAAGTATCAATTATGTAGCTAAAATATTTAAATTAATCACGACAGCATCGTTCACGAGTCTGGTTCGGAGCCACCATAGGGAAGTGGATGAGGTTACATGAACTCATTATTTGATTATTTAATTACATAAAACAATGATTATATCATCCATGACACCTAGAATTTGGTGCCAAAGATCATCTAATTACATAATTAAAGTATTTCAATTGACAATTCATGTTAACACCAAAGATAATGTAAATATTTGTATAGTTATGTAAACCAAAAATCTTCCATTCCATGAAGAGACCCCTAAAGCTCCCTCTTGTGGCGTTAATGTGCACTATCATCACATTTTATGATTATTGTTTCAATTGATGATGATGACATCCTTCATGACTGGAGTCTTGCCATGCTTCCCTGCCAGTTATATGGTACATCAACTCTTTATTGTGACAGTTAGCTACTACTGACTTATTTAATTCTTTAAATTATTTAAACGACAGACACTGCCATCCCATCACCGATTATGATTAGGGTGCAAATATCTGTCAGGGACGAGGTTAGGAAAATTGTAGACATGGGCAGAGAATTTTCTGAATGATCTATGCATCTCCCAGAGTACTAGGGATGCAGGATGTTTGAGTCCAGAAGATTGCATAGTGCCCTCCGAAGAGTACAAGGACTTCACCAAGGCAGGAATGGTGGTCTGGGTGTTGACTCCCTGCTCTTCCTCCACATCTTCACATCGGTATTGATCTATGATGAGAATTAGTAGTGGCACTAGGAGGTCAGCACCGTCAATGAGAACTCGCAAAAGGATGTAGACCCACAGCACCGCAGAACATCTCTCTCGGCTATGATGGAGTTGCCCCTACTGCAGCCATCTTTTCAGCTGATATCAACATTTTGGCTACTACTGCTATGCCAGGAATGGGCCCATTATCTCAAGTCCTCCCGCAACACAACAGAGATTCAGATGCTGTTGATGATGTCAGGCCAACAAAATTTATCAGGCAAGACAGTATGATTATCTCACGCTTAACTTACGGAATTTTAAAAATCCGTGATGACAGAATACTTTTCATATCTGGCAAGTCTGCCGAGGAACTGATGATAAAAAATAGGTCAATGACTTACAGATGTAAAGATGTAATTATTAAATTGTTTCATTATATAATCTGTGAACCCTGAAGTTTGGTGCCACCTTGTGTGACTCAATTGTGACAGACGATCGAACTATCTGATTATTTCATTATACAAATCTGTCTTTTTCTACTCCAGGAAGAGTGGAGGCTGGATCCACCCTGTTGGTGTTAAGTTGTCTCTTGTGATTTCATTATTTATGTATGTATTAATTTATTTATTTAAATCAATGTTGATATCATTTTGTTATCTCTCTAGGGGTGACATTATGAGAAATTATCTCTTTATTCATTTATTTTTTTGTTCAAATCTATGATTAAGAACTCAATAACTCTTCAGTATTGAGCAATCTCTTAGGCTTCACATATAAAACACCATCCATTTGTTTAATGTTTATTCATTTAATTATGAAAATCTGTCATTATGTATTCAGTGATTATTAGAGTTTTGAGCCTCCTCATGCGAGCCCATCACGCCAGACCATTACACCATCTAAGACTACACTGACTTAATTAACTGTTAAACTTGGAAATTAAATAATAATTCATCATTTAATTAACGTATTTAAAACACAGATAATGATGTGGGCCATGAGTCTCTTTTGGAGTCAGATTTTGGGAGTTGATGAAGTAACTTCATCTCATTACTTCATCATTTAGCTATGTAAATAGATCATTACATCAGCGATAGGTTTAGGACTTTGGTGCCACCTCATTAATGTTAATCTAAAATACCAAATAATTATCAATTTAATTTTTTAAATAAATCATTATTCCAGGAAGAGATCAGTCTGACTACTCCATGAGGATTTAAGTATGTACCAACATGTCATTTTCAACCATTTTTCATTATATATTAATTATTTGAATTGATGAAGATGTTGTTCTTCATGACGGCAGTCTGGCCAATCCTCCCTGGGAGTCAATCATGTGGCATTATTTAATTATCTAAGTACAACTTCCTTGACAATCATTGGAGTTTTGTTCCATCTTATGAAAGTGAAGTATGCAGTACTATCCAATTATTAACTTATATCTTTCATAAGTAATGATGGCGTCATCTGTCATTTGGCTGCTGTGTGATTGATACAGGAGGAGATTGGTCCCAGTAGCCTTGCCCAGAGAATGAGGTACACTGGGTTATCCAGTGATTACTGATTATGTAATAATAGATTTTTAACGATCAAATGGTTAAACGATCTAAAAAAAAAAACTGTGTTGTTTCTGCATCATCAGTTTCTGAGTGGTTGGAAAAGAACTGACCCTTGAAGTACACAGTCCACTCCAATTTTACAAATTGTATAATTTAATAATCTCAAATTCAGAGAATCTTATCTAATGAACTCTGTCAGGCTGATAACATGACACACCATCAACTCAAAATAACTCTATATAACAATACTAGAAAGAGGGATATAGGACTCAATAGAGAAATATCAATTAAGAAATCAAAAGTGACTGAAAGAAACATAAAACGGTGCTCAAAATCCTTAGTCATCACCCAAATGCAAATCAAAACAACTCTGAGAAACAATGAGATCCAGCTGCTGTAAAGGAAAGAGAGTGAGGAGAATTTATTTTCTTTTCAGTCAATACAAAAGAATTATGGTAGAGGCAATTAATGTTATTGTTTCCATTCTGGAAATGAGAAAATTGAAGCTAGAAAATATGTTTAAGTAATCATCAGTGTACTTGAATGGCATAATGATGGTTTCGTTTTCATGCTTAAATCACCATAGGCAGGTTGTAGCTTCAGAGACTGATATAAGTAAAACTCAGAAAAAAGAGGCCTGCATTTTTAGTGAGAAAATCAGTGAGACTGTAAGGTTAGTCCATTGGTGGGTATGCTAATTTTAGCATGTGGGAGGTGCACTAGAATGTGACAGAATGTTGGATCATAAATGTTGCCTGGCCACGCTGCTTGCATTCTGTATCCTGGTATCATGGCCCAAGGACCAGAGAGCAGCTTGGATGAAGTGTTATCATGGGACATTACAATCTCCCAAGACAACTGTCTCCTAAAACTTTTAAAGACACCATGTGGTTCACCTCACCAAGTCATAGCCAAATCTCTGGAAGTTTGCCTACAGCTTTTACTGGTTACACAATTCAAGATTACCTAATATCAGAGAACATAGTCTGTGGAGAAACAGTTCAAAGACTTCTGTTTATGAATGTTCTCTCTCCTAAGAAGTAAAACTATGGATTAAAAGATAATAAGACTCACAATTATTCATCAAAAGGTGAGTTTTCCATTGACAACTTCCTTCAGGAAGGCGGTAATCCATGTGTTAGCATAGTCTGAGGGATAATTGGAATGCAGTCCATCTCTCTTGAGGCAGCTGTCCAACATTAAAGATGTGATATCTTCTAAAGCCCTGCACACACTACGACATGTCCGCATTTACACATTTTACTACTAAACTCTGCAATTACATAAGGGATGAACTGGGGACTTTCATACAACATTGTAGAAGTCAAGTGAGAGAAAATTTTGTCAAGTATGGCAGACCATTTCATCCTCTGATTATGTTACAATTTAATTATTAAAATAGGATCCATGATTAGTGGATTCTGGTTCCAGGATGTGTGAGTCAACTATTTTAGACCACCTACATATTAATTATGAAGGAAAACATTTAAATTAATCATGACATCTATGTTTACGACTCTGGTTTGGAGCTACCTTAAGGAAGTGTGCCATGCTACATAAACTCATTTTTTGATTATTTAGTTAGGTAAAACAATGATTATATCATCCTTGACACCTGGAATTTTGTGCCTCTGATCATCTAATTACGTAATTAAATTATTTCAATTGACAGTTCTTGTTTAGACTGAAGATAATGTAAAGATTTGCATAGTATTTTAAACCTATAATCCTCTATTCCATGAATAGTCTTGTAAATCTCCCTCTTGGGGAGTTAATATGCAGTATCGTCACATTTTATGATTAATTATTTCAACGGATGATGATAACACCCTTCCTGACTGGAGTCTGGCCATTCTGCCTTGCCAGTTAAATGCTACATCACCTCTTTATTGTGACAGTTAGCTATTACTGACTTATTTAGTTATGTAAATTATTTAACCGATGGACAATGACATCATCGATTCCGATTAGGGTGCAAATATCTGTCAGGGACGAGGTTAGCAAGGTTGTAGGCATGGACACAGCAGTTTCTGCATGATCTATGCATCACCCAGAGTACTAGGATGCTGGATGACTGAGTCCAGAAGATTCTATGGTGCCCTCCGCGCAGTACCAAGACTTCACCAAGGCAGGCATGGTTTTTTGGGTACAACATTGGTTGTGGTCTACGATGAGAAGAAATAGTGGCACAAGGAGGTCGGCTCCATCACCGAGACCTCGCAGAATGGATGACAACCCAGAACATGGACGAACTGCTCTGTCTCAGCTCTGCTGGTGATGTCCCTGCTGCAGCCATCTTTTGAGCTGCTATGAACATTTTAGTTACTACTGCTACGCCCGGTATGGGCGCATCATCTCAGGTCCTGCTGCACCACCTCAGAGACTCAGGCGCTGGTGATGATGTCAGGCCAGCAGAGTTCATCAGGCAAGACAGAATGATTATCTGATTATTGACTTATGGAATTTTAAAAAGCAGTGATGACAGCACACATTATCATGTCTGGCATGTCTGCCAAGGAATTGATGACACAAAAAAATTTCAATGACTTACATATTTAACGATGTAGTTATTAAATTGTTTCATTATATAAACTGTGAACCCTGAGGTTTGGTGCCACCTTGTGACATTCAATTGTGAAAGACGATCTAAATATCTGATTATTTCATTTCTCAAATCTGTCTTTTTCTACTCCAGGAAGAGCGGAGTCTGGATCCACCTTGTTGGTGTTAATTGACTCCTGTGATTTCATTATTTATTTATTTCTTTAAATCAATGGCAATATCATTTTGTTATCTCTCTAGGGGTGACATATGAGAAATTATCTCACAATTCATTTATTTTTTTTGTTCAAATCTATGATTAAGAACTCAATAACTCTTCAGTATTGAGCAATCTCTTAGGCTTCACATATAAAACACCATCCATTTGTTTAATGTTTATTCATTTAATTATGAAAATCTGTCATTATGTATTCAGTGATTATTAGAGTTTTGAGCCTCCTCATGCGAGCCCATCACGCCAGACCATTACACCATCTAAGACTACACTGACTTAATTAACTGTTAAACTTGGAAATTAAATAATAATTCATCATTTAATTAACGTATTTAAAACACAGATAATGATGTGGGCCATGAGTCTCTTTTGGAGTCAGATTTTGGGAGTTGATGAAGTAACTTCATCTCATTACTTCATCATTTAGCTATGTAAATAGATCATTACATCAGCGATAGGTTTAGGACTTTGGTGCCACCTCATTAATGTTAATCTAAAATACCAAATAATTATCAATTTAATTTTTTAAATAAATCATTATTCCAGGAAGAGATCAGTCTGACTACTCCATGAGGATTTAAGTATGTACCAACATGTCATTTTCAACCATTTTTCATTATATATTAATTATTTGAATTGATGAAGATGTTGTTCTTCATGACGGCAGTCTGGCCAATCCTCCCTGGGAGTCAATCATGTGGCATTATTTAATTATCTAAGTACAACTTCCTTGACAATCATTGGAGTTTTGTTCCATCTTATGAAAGTGAAGTATGCAGTACTATCCAATTATTAACTTATATCTTTCATAAGTAATGATGGCGTCATCTGTCATTTGGCTGCTGTGTGATTGATACAGGAGGAGATTGGTCCCAGTAGCCTTGCCCAGAGAATGAGGTACACTGGGTTATCCAGTGATTACTGATTATGTAATAATAGATTTTTAACGATCAAATGGTTAAACGATCTAAAAAAAAAAACTGTGTTGTTTCTGCATCATCAGTTTCTGAGTGGTTGGAAAAGAACTGACCCTTGAAGTACACAGTCCACTCCAATTTTACAAATTGTATAATTTAATAATCTCAAATTCAGAGAATCTTATCTAATGAACTCTGTCAGGCTGATAACATGACACACCATCAACTCAAAATAACTCTATATAACAATACTAGAAAGAGGGATATAGGACTCAATAGAGAAATATCAATTAAGAAATCAAAAGTGACTGAAAGAAACATAAAACGGTGCTCAAAATCCTTAGTCATCACCCAAATGCAAATCAAAACAACTCTGAGAAACAATGAGATCCAGCTGCTGTAAAGGAAAGAGAGTGAGGAGAATTTATTTTCTTTTCAGTCAATACAAAAGAATTATGGTAGAGGCAATTAATGTTATTGTTTCCATTCTGGAAATGAGAAAATTGAAGCTAGAAAATATGTTTAAGTAATCATCAGTGTACTTGAATGGCATAATGATGGTTTCGTTTTCATGCTTAAATCACCATAGGCAGGTTGTAGCTTCAGAGACTGATATAAGTAAAACTCAGAAAAAGAGGCCTGCATTTTTAGTGAGAAAATCAGTGAGACTGTAAGGTTAGTCCATTGGTGGGTATGCTAATTTTAGCATGTGGGAGGTGCACTAGAATGTGACAGAATGTTGGATCATAAATGTTGCCTGGCCACGCTGCTTGCATTCTGTATCCTGGTATCATGGCCCAAGGACCAGAGAGCAGCTTGGATGAAGTGTTATCATGGGACATTACAATCTCCCAAGACAACTGTCTCCTAAAACTTTTAAAGACACCATGTGGTTCACCTCACCAAGTCATAGCCAAATCTCTGGAAGTTTGCCTACAGCTTTTACTGGTTACACAATTCAAGATTACCTAATATCAGAGAACATAGTCTGTGGAGAAACAGTTCAAAGACTTCTGTTTATGAATGTTCTCTCTCCTAAGAAGTAAAACTATGGATTAAAAGATAATAAGACTCACAATTATTCATCAAAAGGTGAGTTTTCCATTGACAACTTCCTTCAGGAAGGCGGTAATCCATGTGTTAGCATAGTCTGAGGGATAATTGGAATGCAGTCCATCTCTCTTGAGGCAGCTGTCCAACATTAAAGATGTGATATCTTCTAAAGCCCTGCACACACTACGACATGTCCGCATTTACACATTTTACTACTAAACTCTGCAATTACATAAGGGATGAACTGGGGACTTTCATACAACATTGTAGAAGTCAAGTGAGAGAAAATTTTGTCAAGTATGGCAGACCATTTCATCCTCTGATTATGTTACAATTTAATTATTAAAATAGGATCCATGATTAGTGGATTCTGGTTCCAGGATGTGTGAGTCAACTATTTTAGACCACCTACATATTAATTATGAAGGAAAACATTTAAATTAATCATGACATCTATGTTTACGACTCTGGTTTGGAGCTACCTTAAGGAAGTGTGCCATGCTACATAAACTCATTTTTTGATTATTTAGTTAGGTAAAACAATGATTATATCATCCTTGACACCTGGAATTTTGTGCCTCTGATCATCTAATTACGTAATTAAATTATTTCAATTGACAGTTCTTGTTTAGACTGAAGATAATGTAAAGATTTGCATAGTATTTTAAACCTATAATCCTCTATTCCATGAATAGTCTTGTAAATCTCCCTCTTGGGGAGTTAATATGCAGTATCGTCACATTTTATGATTAATTATTTCAACGGATGATGATAACACCCTTCCTGACTGGAGTCTGGCCATTCTGCCTTGCCAGTTAAATGCTACATCACCTCTTTATTGTGACAGTTAGCTATTACTGACTTATTTAGTTATGTAAATTATTTAACCGATGGACAATGACATCATCGATTCCGATTAGGGTGCAAATATCTGTCAGGGACGAGGTTAGCAAGGTTGTAGGCATGGACACAGCAGTTTCTGCATGATCTATGCATCACCCAGAGTACTAGGATGCTGGATGACTGAGTCCAGAAGATTCTATGGTGCCCTCCGCGCAGTACCAAGACTTCACCAAGGCAGGCATGGTTTTTTGGGTACAACATTGGTTGTGGTCTACGATGAGAAGAAATAGTGGCACAAGGAGGTCGGCTCCATCACCGAGACCTCGCAGAATGGATGACAACCCAGAACATGGACGAACTGCTCTGTCTCAGCTCTGCTGGTGATGTCCCTGCTGCAGCCATCTTTTGAGCTGCTATGAACATTTTAGTTACTACTGCTACGCCCGGTATGGGCGCATCATCACAGGTCCTGCTGCACCACCTCAGAGACTCAGGCGCTGGTGATGATGTCAGGCCAGCAGAGTTCATCAGGCAAGACAGAATGATTATCTGATTATTGACTTATGGAATTTTAAAAAGCAGTGATGACAGCACACATTATCATGTCTGGCATGTCTGCCAAGGAATTGATGACACAAAAAAATTTCAATGACTTACATATTTAACGATGTAGTTATTAAATTGTTTCATTATATAAACTGTGAACCCTGAGGTTTGGTGCCACCTTGTGACATTCAATTGTGAAAGACGATCTAAATATCTGATTATTTCATTTCTCAAATCTGTCTTTTTCTACTCCAGGAAGAGCGGAGTCTGGATCCACCTTGTTGGTGTTAATTGACTCCTGTGATTTCATTATTTATTTATTTCTTTAAATCAATGGCAATATCATTTTGTTATCTCTCTAGGGGTGACATATGAGAAATTATCTCACAATTCATTTATTTTTTTTGTTCAAATCTATGATTAAAAACTTGATGATCTCTTCAGTTTTGAGAAATCTTGTAGGAGTCGCATATAAAACACCATCCACTAGTTTAACTTTTATTCATTTAGTTTTGATAATCTGTCATTATTTATTCAGTGTTCACTGGAGTTTGGAGCCTCCTTATGGGAGTCAATCATGCCAGACCATCAATTCATCGAATACTACACGTACTTATTTAACTGTAAAATTAGGAAATTAAAAAAAAAATAATTCATCATTTAGTTAACGCATTTAAAATAAAGGTGATGTTATGGACCATAATTCCATTTTGCAGTCAGATTTTGGGAGTTGATGACGTAACTTCATCATTTAGCTATTGAAACAGATCATTACATCAGCGATAGGTTTAGGAATTTGGTGCCACCTCCTCAGGCGTTAATATAAAATGCCAACTAATTATCAATTACCCTGGAATTTGGTGTCACCGTGTGGCGTAAGTGCAACAGATCATCTAATTACATAATTAAAGTGTTTAAATTAACAATTCGTGTTAATACCCATGATTATGTTATTATTTGTATAATTATGTAAACTAACAATCCTCTATTTCATAAAGAAAACTGTACAGCTCCCCCTTGGGGAGTTAATATGCAATATCATCACATTTTATGATTAATTGATTCAATTGATGATGATGACATACTTCGATACTGGAGTTTGGCCATTCTTCCCTGCTACATCACCTACTTATTGTGACAGTTTGCTATTACTGAAATATTTAATTATTTAAATGACAGACAGTGACATCATCAATTATGATTAGGTTGGACATATCTGTCAGGGACAAAGTTAGGAATGTTGTTCATAAGGACACAGCAGTTTCTGATTGATCAGTGCATCATTCAGACTGAAAGAAACATAAGACAGTGCTCAAAATCCTTAGTCATCAGCTAAATGCAAATGGAAACTTCTCTGAGAAACCATGTGATCAAGCAGTTCCGAAAGGTAAGAGCATGAAGAGAAGTTTATTTTCATTTCAGTAAATAGAAAAGGATTATGGTAGAGGTGATTAATGATATTGTTCCATTCTGGAAATGAGACAATTGAAGCATAGAAAATAGGTTTCATTACACATCAATGTACTTGAAAGGCATTATGATGCTATTGTTTTCATGCTTATATCACTATATGCATTTTGTGAGCTTGAGATACTGGTAAATATGTATAAGTCATTTTTGTGAGAAAAATAAGTGAGGCTATAAGTTTCGTCCATTGGAGGGTATGCTAAATTTAGGATGTGGAGGTGCACTAGAATGTGAGAGAATGTTCGCTCGTAAATGTTGCCTGGAAAACCTGCTTACAATCTGTGTCCTGGTATCATGGACCAAGAACCAGAGAGCAGCTTCAATAAAGTGTTATGGCACAGTACAATCTCCCAAGATAACTGTCTCTTAAAACTTTTAATGACAGCATTTGATTCCTCTAAACAAGCCATAGCCAAATTTCTGGAAGTTTACCTACAGCTATTCCTGGTTACCCAATTCAAGATTACCTAATATCAGAGAATATAGTCTGTGGAGACACAGTTCAAAGACTTCTGTTTATGAATGCTCTCTCCTAAGAAGTAAAACTATGGATTAAAAGATTATAAGACTCATAATTATTCATCAAAAGGCGAGGTTTCCATTGTTAACTTCCTTCAGGAAGGTGATAATCCATTTGTTAGTGTAGACATAGGGATTATTGGATTGCAGTTCCTCTCTTTTGAGGCAGCTGTCCAACATTAAATATGTGATATCTTCTAAAACACTGCACACACAATGATGTTTCAGCATTTACACATTTTACTAATCAACTCTGCGATTACATAAGGGATGAACTGGTGAGTTTCACACAATCTTGTGGGAGTCAAGTGAGAGAAAACATGTGTCGAGTATGGCAGATCATTTCATCCTCTGATTATGTTATTATTCAATTATTACAACAGGACGTTAGGTAATGCATGATCAGTGGATTATTGTTCCACAGTGTGGTAGTCAAGTATTTTAGACCATCTAAATATTAATTAGGTAATTACATTATTTAAATTAATGATGACAGCATTGATCACTAGTCTCGTTTTGGGCCACCTTAGATAAGTGTATTGTTTTGCATTCATCCTCAGTTTCTGAGAGATTGCAATAGAAGTGACCCATGGAGGACACAGTCCACTCCAATTTTAAAAATTGAATACTCAGCACTATGTTCATAGCTTTTTTTTTCCATTTTGTGCCAAAGTTTCTCTGTTTTCAAGATCCTTCTTTCTTCTTATAAATTAGATTTCAATACAATGAGATTACACAACTGTGATAACAATATGCCCACAAACCATTATCCCCCCTTTTTATAGGAATATCACTCTACAGATGCTATGCCATTATTAAACTTGCCATCCCTAAATTTCGTCCATTTCCCTCCACAATTTTGACTGTATGCATAGATATTCTGTGGGTGCCCATAATAATGGCTGCACTCCATCTTCTGACAAGGACAGAAAGTTCAAAGTTTTCCTTATCAAGTCATAAGATCTAAAGATCAAAGTTGTGGCTACAGAAGAATGTTTCCATTCTCTTAGTTTAAATAACAAGTGACCCGGAATGAGGTAACTGTTCCTGACTCTCAGGTATAGGGAAGGATAAGTTGAATCTGAGGTGTCATTCCTCCCTGACCTGAACGTTAGGGAAAAAGAAGTTATAACTCAGGCGTTGCTACAGAAACCTTAGAAGATGTGAGGGAAGAAAAGTCTATTTGCTCCATATACATGATAGTGTGTTCTCCTTTACTGATAAGGTATGTAAGTGTGGTGAAAAAAAAAAACTTGTGGCATTTCAGGATAGACTGATCTGGCCACCTGACCTTTATCCTGTCTCTCTGTCTTTTCTTTATTGTATATAGCTAGCCTTTTCCCCATCCACACTGTCCTACTCAGATACAGATTTTGGGCTGGCTTCGATTGAAGCCCCCACAAAAACCACTTGAAAGCCCCACAACCTCCCATGTTAATATAGGATCTGCTGTTCCCAGAAGGGAAGGAGTGGCTTGGGAAGGTGAGTGAGATTCCAAGATTCCCAGATTAAGAGATGCAGCAGCTGATGCTGAGCCCTTGAAGCTGTTCCTCCCCCTAACTGGGTGGAAACCAGCAGCTAGAAACTGGTTGAGCTTGCTTCTTGTCTGGTGATGTGCACCCTATATCTGTTTGTCCTTTTTCTTCCTTGCAATTCCATTCGGGCAGGGCATCAGCTTTGATCACATCACATTGTGAAATTTGCCTATTCATAGTATCATGGCAGAGTATCTGGAGCCAGACTGTGCTTAGAATATGCCGGATTTTAACATTCCTTTGAATTGCTGATATCTTGTGGTTGGATTGTCATCAAGGAAGGCATATGTGCCAAATTTAGAGAGCCCTCATCTCTCTAGTATATTCCAGAAGTTCATCACTTTTAATATTTAATATTTAAGTTCAGGATTTATCTGGATTTAATTCTATTGAGCTTGTAAATGCTATCTCATGTGGACAGTAGCAATCCAATACTAAAGTGTTTTGTAGAGAGTATAACTAATATTATGAAAACATATCATATCTTAGGAGAGAGACATTATGACACATAAAGTAGAATTTAGCTAATTTAGGGGTGCTTCCTGAATAGCCCAGTTTTGTTTGACCTATATGATAACCACTACTGTTAGAAATTGATATGATAAGATGTAAATGTTTGTTCATCATGATTAGAGGCATTTAAGCTGCATTTCCATAATGAAAGAGAAAATCCTGATTTCACCACCAGTAAAATGCCAACCGAACATAAAAGAACAGTCCTTTAAAGTGCTGTTCAAGGTTCATAACAGGGTCAAACAAAACAATAAATCATGGTGTACATTAAAGGTGTATTTATTCTACAACTGTTTATCTCCAGCTTTTTTGAAAAACGGATTTGAGGAAAGGTCAGGTATGTTGACTGATGTCACTTGAACCCTGTCTGTAGCATAACAGGACATTGTCATCATTATCTTCTTGACTAAACAACCATAATTCTTGGATTGCAAGTCTATAGCACTGCAGAGTTCTAAAGTTACCACTATGCCACATAAGGTTGTGTCCAAGGCCCTGACCAAAAAATAAATAAAATAAAAAAAGTATTTCCATATGGAGCATGGCTTCTTGCTACAGACCTTAAGAGGAAAAACTGTGCACTGTATACACTTCAGGGAAAACCATTCTAGGCAATGGTGAGATTACAACTTGCAGTTTAAGGCAGTGAGCATGGGTCTCCCTTAAAAAGAAGAGCATGAGGTTGCAGGTTGAGTGGCTTTCTGTGTTTTTTCCCACATGTATTCATTACTTCCATGTGAATTGAAAACACAGAATTGGTGTGTGTACAATGTAGGGTGGGAAGCTAGAACTACTCAGTGTTCAGTTTCCAGTTAGGGTGTCTCTTGTATAGATGCTTAGAATCAGAAAACACTGATATATATGATTCATAACCGTAACAAAATTATAGTTATGAGGTAGTAGTGATAGATAATTTATACTCGTTAGGTCGCCAGAACAGGAAGAACTAACTGCATTATAGTGACACACCATTAGGAAACTTGGGAACAAGTTGTTTAGTTTAATGAGAACTAGGGTTCAGGCTTGCCTCACAGTATTTAATTGTGGAGTTGTTTGTAATTTTATACACCTGCTCAGTCCTGGGAAGACAGTTTTGCATTGCATCCAGGCAGGACATTGACTATGCTGTGAAAAGGAAAAAAATACCACAATGAACCTGTTTATTCCAATCCCTCCAGCTTTTATGGTGGACTTACCCATGAAGAGGGACCTATGTAGAAATGGAGTTCACTGACCAAAGCAGTGGCGGTCACAGAACAAAAAGGGAGGGGGTAAGAAGGAATTTTGATTCCCTGCTTTTATTGTAGTTGACATTAGCTCACAGAGCTTTTACAGTTGAGTAAATATATTGTGTAAATGCACCCCATTTCTTTTACAATCAGTTCTCCAGGTCAGGGAATTCTTGGGTCTTTTCAGTTCATGGTTATCATGAATAAAGCCTTGATGATCATTGTGGTAGAATGGAACAACCTTTGGGTGTAAGACTAAGAGTGGTATAGTTTGGCATTGACATAGTTAGACTCTCAGGTTTCTGAAGAATGATGATACTTATGTTCATAAAGGCTGCATTAAATTGCACTTTTTACAAGGAGTGGAAGTGTTTTCTCCTTGCTTGCCTTCCTTAGTAGCATGAGCTGTTACTTACATGTTTAATATTTGCCATCCTCAAAGTTCTAAGATGGAATGAAAAAAGTAGTTTTCATTTTGATTTCTCTAGTGGCTAATGTTGTCAAACATTCCTTTAAGTGTTTCTCAGCTACTTGACATATACCTGCTGAGAAATCTTGGCTTATACCCATACCCCATTTTTTTTTTTAATTTGGATTACGTAGATTTTCAAATGTAGGCAGGAATTTATTCTACCTGCAGCACTCCAATAAACATGCTGAGGCTTATATTAATTACAAATGTTCAACCAATAGCTCTGGCTTATTACTAATGAGATCTTACAACTTAAATTAACCCATTTCTATTAGTTTATGTGCTGTCCAAGGTTTGTGACATTAGCCTATTCATCTACTCTTGCTATATTTTGGTCTGGTTCATGACTTCACTGACTCCACAATTTTTCGCAGAAAGATCCTACTTTGGTCCGGCCACCCAACTCTTCATGCACTGCTATATTATTTTGAGCTCATTTTTAACAACTGAGAGTAAAACAAATTCATATTATGCAGAAGAATTTTTCCACAGCATATGATATATAGTTTTTTTTTAGTTCTTTATAGACTTTTAATTTGGCCACTACTCGGTGGGGAATTGTAAAAAATCAACCCCAATTTCTTAAGCTGACCCTTTCAGGATTGACAGTGTCCTTCATCTTACACAATCCTTGTAGTTTCATAGGGTCCCATTCATTAATTGTTTTGTTATTCAGGAAATTGTCCCCTGTGCCAATGTACTCAAGGTTTTTCCATACTTGCTCTTGTTTCTGCTTCAGTGTATCTGGATTTCTGTTCCTGGCCCTGGCCCTGGCCCTGGCCCTGGCCCCTGGCCCCCTGGCCCTGCCCCTGGACCTGATTATTAAAATAGTACATTAGATAATCCATGATCAGTGGATTTTGTAGACCTGATGTGGTAGGCAATTATTATAGACCATCTTAATGTCAATTATGTAGTTAAAATATTTAAATTAATCACGACAGCATCATTCATGAGCCTGGTTTGGAGGCACCTCAGGGAAGTGGATGATGTTACATGAACTCATTATTTGATTATTTAATTATATAAAACAATGATTATATCGCCCATGACCTCTGGAATCTGGTGCCACAGATCATCTAATTACATAATTAATGTATTTAAATTGACAATCTGTGTTAATCCCCAAGACAATGTAAATATTTGTATACTAATGAAAACAACAATCCACCATTCCATGAAGAGACCTGTAAAGCTCCCTCTTGTGGAGTTAATGTGCAATATCATCACATTTTATGATTCATTGACTCAATTGATGATGATGACATCCTTCATGCCTGGATTCTTACCATGCTTCCCTGCCAGTACAATGCTACATCACCTATTTATTGTGACAGTTAGGTGTTACTGATTTATTAAATTCATTAAGTTATGTTAACGACCGACAATGACATCACCGATTACGGTTAGGGTGCAAATATCTGTCAGAGACAAAGTTAGGAAAGATGTAGACATGGGCAGATCATTTTCTCAATGATCTATGCATCTCCCAGTGTACGAGGGATGCTGGATGATTGAGTCCAGAAGGTTGCACGTTGCCAACGGAGAAGTAGAAGGACTTCACCAAGGCCGGCACGGTGGTCTGGCTGTTGACTACCTGTTCTTCCTCTACATCTTCACATCGGTTGTGATCTAAACTGACAAGAAGGAGTGGCACTAGCAGATCGGCACCATCACCAAGACCTGGTAAAATGATGACGACTCAGAACACAGAAGGACATCTCTCTCTCAGCTATGCTGGTGACGCCCCTGCTGCAGTCATCTATTCAGCTGTTATCAACATTGTGGCTACTACTGCTCTGCCATGATTGTGCCCATTATCTCACGTCCTGCCGCACCACAACAGACAGTCAGTTGCTTGTGATGATGTCAGGCAAACAGAATTCATCAGGCAAGACAGGATGATTATCTGACGATTAACTGATAGCATTTTAAAAATGCCTGACGACAGCATACAGTTTCATACCTGGCAAGTCAGTCCAGGAATTGATGATAAAAAAAAGGTCAAAGGCTTACTTATTTAAAGATGTAATTATTAAATTCTTTCATTATATAATCTGTGATCCCTGAGGTTTGGCGCCACCTTGTGTCACACTCAACTGTGACAGAGGATCTAACTACATGATTATTTCATTATTCAAATCTGTCTTTTTCTACTCCAGGAAGAGTGGAGTCTGGGATCCACCTTGTTGGTATTAAATTGTATCTTGTTAATTCTTTCTTTCTTTTTTACTTCCTTCCTTTATTTAAATCTATGTTGATATCATTTTGTTATCTCTCTAGGTGTGAATTATGAGAAACTATCTCTTTAATCATTCATTTTTTTGTTCAAATCTATGATTAAGAACTCAATGTCTCTTCAGTATTGAGCAGTCATTTAGGCTTCACGCATAAAACACCATCCACTTGTTTAATGTTTATTCATTTAATTATGAAAATCTGTCATTATGTATTCAGTGATCACTGTAGTTCTGAGCCTCCTTAGGGGAGACCGCTGTACCAGACAGTCACATCATCTAATACTACACTTAATTCTTTAACTGTTAAACTAGGAAATCTATTAATAATTCATCATTTAATTCACATATTTAAAATACAGGTAATGTTATGGAGCATAAGTCAATTTTGGAGTCAGATTTTGGTAGTTGATGATGTAATATCATCTCATTACTTCACAATTTAGCTATGTAAATAGATCTTGACATCAGTGATAGGTTATGACTTTGGTGCCATCTCATCAGTGTTGATATAAAAGGCCCACTAATTAATTATCAATTTAATTTTTCAAATTCCTCATTATTCAAGGAAGTGATCCTTCTGACTACTCCATGTGAGATTTAAGTAAGCACCACCATGACATTTTCAATCATTTTTCATTATATATTCATTATTTAAATCGATGAAAATGTTGTTCTTCTTGACTGGAGTCGGCCCATTCCTGCATGGGAGTTAATCACGTGGCATTATTTAATTATCTAAGTACTACTTCCTTGGCAATCACTGGAGTTGGGTTCCATCTTATGAAAGTTAAGTATGGAGGACTATCCAATTATTAACTCATTTGATTGCGTAAGTAGTGATGGTGTCATCTGTCATTTGGCTTTTGTGGGATTGACAGCAGGAGATCGGTACCAGAACCATTGCCCAGAGAATGGGGGACACTGCCTTATACTGTGATTACTGATTACATAATAGTAGATTTTTAGGAATTCAATGATTCCACGATTTAAAAAAAAACTGTACTGTTTCGCATCATGGGTTTCTGAGGGGTTGCAACAGAAGTGACCCACGAAGGACACAGTGACCACCGATTTTAAAAATGGAATAACTGAATAATCTCCTGATCAGGGAATCTCATCTAATGAACTCTGTCGGCCTGAAAACATGACACACCACTAACAATAAATCACTCTAAATAAACATATTAGAAAGCAGGGTACAGGACTTAATAGAGAACAGTCAATTGAGGAATCCAAAATGACTGAAAGAAACATAAGACACTGCTCAAAATCCTTAATCATCAGCCTAATGCAAATATAAACAATGCCTAGAAACAATGGGATCAACCTCCTCTAAAGGTAAGAGAATGAAGAGGAGTTTATTTTATTTTCAATAAAGAGAAAAGGATTATGGTAGAGGCAATTAATTCTATTGTTTCCATTCTAGAAATTAGAAAATTGAAGCATAGAAAACAGGTTTAAAATACTCATCATTGTTCTTGAATGGAACAATGATGCTTTCGTTTTCGTGCTTATGTCACTATAGGCATGTTGTAGCTAGAGAGACGGGTAAATATGTAGAACTCAAAAGAAAGAGCCCTGCTTTGTTTTTGTGAGAAACTCAGTGAGGCTGTAGGGTTACTTCACCTGTGGGTATACTCCTTTTAGCCTGTGGGAGGGGCACTAGAATGTGACAGAATGTTGGTTCATAAATGTTGCCTGGCAACCCTCCTTGCATTCTGTATCCTGGTATCATGGGCCAAGGACGAGAGAGCACCTTCGAGAAAGTGTTATCATGGGACATTACAGTCTGCCAAGATAACTATCTCCTAAAACTTTTCATGACAGCATTTGATTCGCCTAACCCAGTCAGAGCCACACCTCTGGAAGTGTGCCTACAGCTTTTCCTGGTTACCAAATTCAAGATTACCTAATCATCAGAGAACATAGTCTGTGGAGAAACAGTTCAGAATCTTCTGTTTATGAATACTCTCTCTCCTCAGAAGTAAAACTATGGAGCAAAAGATAATAAGACTACGATTATTCATCAAAAAGGTGAGTTTGACATTGTTGACTTCCTTCAGGAAGGTGATAATCCATTTGTTAGAGTAGACTTAGTGATTATTAGATTTCAGTCCATCTGTTTTGAGGCAGCCGTCCAACATTAAATATGTGATATCTTCTAAAAACCCTGCATACACAATGACAGTTCAGCATTTAAACATGTTACTACTGTGCTCTGCGATTAAATAAGGGATGAACCTGGGAGTTTCCCACAATCATGTGGGAGGCAACTGAGAGAAAATTGTGTAGAGAATGGCAGACCATTTCATCCTCTGATTATGTTGTTATTTGATTATTAAAATAGGACATTAGATAATCCATGAGTGGATTGTGGTTACACGATATGGGAGGCAAGTATCATAGACCATCTTAATATCAATTATGTAGTTAAAATATTTACATTAATCATGACAGCATCGTTCATGAGCCTGGTTTGGGGCCACCTTAGGGAAGTGGATGATGTTACATGAACTCATTATTTGATTATTTAATTATACAAAACAATGATTATATCGACCATGACACCTGGAATCTGGTGCCACAGATCACCTGATTACATAATCAATGTATTTAAATTGACAATCTGTGTTAATCCCCAAGATAATGTAAATCTGTGTGTAATTATGTAAACCAAAAATTGTCCACTCCATGAAGAGACCTGTAAAGCTCCCTCTTGTGGCGTTAATGTGCAATATCATCACAGTTTATGATTCATGGTTTCAATGGATGATGAAGACATTCTTCATGACTGGAGTCTGGCCATACTTCCCAGCCAATTAAATGCTACATCACCTCTTTATTGGGACAGTTAGCTATCACTGACTTATTTAATTCTTTAAATTACTTAAACGACAGACAATGCCAACACCGATTATTAGTAGGTTGCAGATATCTGTCAGCGACAAATTAGGAAACTTGTAGACATGGGCAGAGCATTTTCTGAATGTCTATGCGTCTTCCAGATCACTAGGAATGTTATAGAATAGAGTCCAGAGGATTGCATGGTGCCCTCCGAGAAGTACAAGAACTTTTCCAAAGTCTGCATGGTGGTCTGGGTGTTGACTACTTGCTCTTCCTCCACATCTTCACATCGGTTGTGGTCTACGTCTAGAAGATGTAGCGGCACTAGGAGGTCGGCACCATCACCGAGACCTGGCAAAAGGATGACGGCTCAGAACACAGAAGAACATCTCACTCTCAGCTATGCTGTTGATGCCCCTTCTGCAGCCACCTTTTCAGCTGATATCAACATTTTGGCTACTACTGGTATGCCAGGAATGGGCCAATTACCTCAGGTCCTGCCGCATCACAACAGAGATTCAGGCACCGGTGAGGATGTCAGGCCAACAGACTTCACCAGGCAAGAAAGTATGATTATCTGACGATTAACTGATGGAATATTAAAAAATCTGTGATGACAGCATCCGTTTTCATATCTGGCAAATCTGCCCAGGAATTGATGATACCAAAAATTTCAACGACTTAGATATGTAAAGATGTAATTATTAAATTGTTTCATTATATAATCTGTGAACCCTGAAGTGTGGTGCCACCTTGTGTGACTCAAGTGTGACAGACGATCTAACAATCTGATGCTTTCATTATTTAAATCTGCCTTTTTCTACTCCAGGAAGAGTGGAGTCTGGAGCCCCCCTTGTGGGTGTTAAAATGTCTCTTGTGGTTTCATTATTCATTTATTTAAATCAATGTTGATCTCATTTTGTTATCTCTCTAGGGGTGAAGTATGAGAAATTACCTTTTCATTCATTCATTTTATTGTTCAAATGTATGACTAAGAACTCAATGACTCTTCAGTATTGATCAATCTTTAGGTTTTGCAAATAAAACACCATCCACTAGTTTAATGTTTATTCATTGAATTATGAAAATCTGTCATTATGTATTCAGTGACCAGTGAAGATTTTAGCATCCTTAGGGGAGTCCATCGTGCCACAACATAGCATCATGTAATAGTACACTTACTTATTTACATGTTAAACTAGGAAATTAAATAATAATTCATCATTTAATAAACGTATTTGAAATACAGGTAATGTTATGGACCCTAAGTCCCTTTTGTAGTCAGATTTTGTGAGGAGACGCAGTAACATCATCTCATTACTTCATCGTTTAGCTCTGTAAATAGGTCATTATATCAGCGATAGTTTTAGGACTTTGGTGCAATCTCGTCCGTGTTAATATAAAACGCCAGCTAATTAATTATCAATTTAATTTTATAAATAAATCATTATTACAGGAAGAGATCAGTCTGACTACTCCATGTGGCATTTATGTATGCACCACCATGACAACATTCAATCATTTTTCAGTATATATTCATTATTTGAATCGATGAAGATCTTGTACTTCTTGACTGGAGTAGGGCCATTCCTCCATGGGAGTTAATCACATGGCAGTATTTAATCATCTAAGTACTCCTTCCATGACAATCCCTGCAGTTTGATTCCACCTTATGAAAGTTAAGTATGGAGTATTTTCCAATTATTAACTTATTTGATTGCGTAAGTAATGATGGTGTCATCCGTCATTTGGCTGCTGTGGGATTGACACAGCAGGAGATCGGTACCAGAAGCAGTGCCCAGAGAATGGGGGACACTGCCTTATACAGCGATTACTGATTACCTAGTAGTACATTTTTAACAATCGAATGATTACACGATTTTAAAAAACTGTCCTTTTTCGCATCATCAGTTTCTGAGAGGTTGCAACGGAACTGACCCATGAAGGATACAGTGACCACCGATTTTAAAAATTGAATGACTGAATAATCTCCGGATCAGGGTATCTCATCTAATGAACTCTGTCGGGCTGCTGACATGACACACCACCAACAATAAATCACTCTAAATAACCGTATTAGAAAGCGGGGGTACAGGACTTAATAGAGAACAGTCAATTGAGGAATCCAAAATGACTGAAAGAAACATAAGACACTGCTCAAAATCCTTAATCATCAGCCTAACGCAAATCTAAACAACTCTGAGAAACCATGGGATCAAGCTCCTCTAAAGGGAATAGGATGAAGAGGAAATTATTTTATTTTCAATAAGGGGGAAAGGATTATGGTAGAGGCGATTAACTGTATTGTTTCTGTTCTAGAAATTAGAAAATTGAAGCATAGAAAACAGGTTTAAAATACTCATCTTTGTACTTGGATGGCAAATGATGCTTTCATTTTCATGCTTATGTCACTATAGGCAAGTTTTAGCTAGAGACACTGGTAAATATGTAGAACTCAAAAGAAAGAGCCCTTCTTTGATTATGTGAGAAACTCAATGAGGCTGTAAGGTTAGTTCATCGGTGGGTATACTCCTTTTTGCAATCGGGAGGGGCACGAGAATGTGACAGAATGTTGGTTCATAAATGTTGCCAGGCAACCCTGTTGCATTCTGTATCCTGTTATCATGGGCCAAGGTCCAGAGAGCATCTTCGAGAAAGTGTTATCATGGGAAATTACAGTCTCACAAGATAACTATTTCCTAAAACTTTTAATGACAGCATTTAATTCGCCTAAACAAGTCATAGCCACACCTCTAGAAGTGTGCCTACAGCATTTACTGGTGATCAAATTCAAGATTACCTAATCATCAGAGAACATAGTCTGTGGAGAAACAGTTCAAAGTCTTCTGTTTATGAATACTCTCTCTCCTCAGAAGTAAAACGGAACAAAAGAAAAATAAGAGCCACAATTATTCATCAAAAGGTGAGTTTGCCATTGAAGACTTCATTGAGGAAGGTGATAATCCATTTGATAGAGTAGACTTTGTGATTATTGGATTTCAGTCCTTCTCTTTTGAGGCAGCCGCCCAACATTAAATATGTGATATCTTCTAAAATCCCTGCATACATAATGACAGTTCACCATTTAAACGTGTTACTACTCTGCTCTGCGATTAAATAAGTGATGAACCTGGGCGTTTCCCACAATCATGTGGGAGTCAACAGAGAGTCAATTGTGTGGACTATGGGAGACCATTTCATCCTATGATTGTGTTGTTATTTGATTATTAAAATAGGACATTAGTTAATCCATGATCACTGGATTGTGGTGACATGATGTGGGAGGCATTTATTATAGACCAACTTAATATCTATTATGTAGTTAAAATATTTAAATTAATCCCGACAGCATCGTTCATGAGCCTAGTTTGGAGGCACCTTAGGGATGTGGATGATGTTACATATAACTCATTATTTAATTATTTAATTATATTAAACAATGATTATATCGTCCATGACACCTGGAATCTGGTGCCACAGATCATCTAATTACATACTTAATGTATTTAAATTGACAATCTTTGTTAATCCAAAAGATAATGTAAAAATTTATATAGTTACGTAAACAACAATCCTCCATTCCATGAAGAGACCTGTAAAGCTCCCTCTTGTGGAGTTAATGTGAAATATCATCACATTGTATGATTCATTGACTCAATTGATGATGATGACATCCTTCATGACTGGAGTCTGGATATGCTTCCCTTCCAGTAAATTGCTTCATCCCCTCATTATAGTGACAGCTATTACTGACTTATTTAATTATTTAAATTATGTAAACGACAGACAGTGCCATCACCGATTACGGTTAGGGTACAAACATCTGTCAGGGACAAGGATATGAAATTTGTAGACACTTGCACAACATTTTCCTTAATGATCTATGCATCTAACACAGTACGAGGAATGCAGGATGATTGAATCCAGAAGGATGCACAGTGCCCTCAGTGAAGTACATGGACTTCACCCAGGCAGGCATGGTGGTGTGGGTGTTGAATACCTGCTCTTCCTCCACATCTTCACATCAGTTGTGATCTACCATGAGAAGAAGGAGTGGCACTAGGAGGTCGGCACCATCACCGAGACCTGGCAAAAGGATGACGACTCAGAACACGGAAGAAGTTCTCTATCTTAGCTATGCTGGTGAGGCCCCTGTTGCAGCCATCTTCTCAGCGCTTATCAACATTGTGGCTACTACTGCTACGCCAGGATTGGACCCAATAATCACGTCCTGCAGCACCACAACAGAGATTCATGCACTTGTGATGATGTCAGTCCAACAGAATTCATGAGGCAAGACATTATGATTATCTGATGATTAACTGATGGCATTTAAAAACGCGTGATGACAGCATACATTTTCATATCTGGCAAGTCTGCCCAGGAGTTGATGACACAAAAAAAGGTCAATGGCTTACATATTTAAAGATGTAATTATTAAATTCTTTCAATATATAATCTGCGATCCCTGAAGTTTGGTGCCACCTTGTGTGACTAAAGTGTGACACACGATCTAACTATCTGATTATTTCATTATAGAATTCTGTCATTTACTACTCCAGGATGACTGGAGTCTGGATCCACCTTGCTAGTGTTAAATTGTATCTTGTGAATTCTTTCTTTCATTCATTCTTTCTTTCTTTCTTTTCTTCTTTCTTGCATCCTTTCTTTATTTAATTCAATGTTGATATGATTTTGTTATCTCTCTAAGAGTGAATTATGAGAAACTATCTCTTTATTCATTAATTTTTTGTTCAAATTTATGATTAAGTACTCAATGTCTCTTCAGTATTGAGCAATCATTTAGTCTTCACGCATAAAACACCATCCACTTGATTAATGTTTATTCATTTAATTATGAAAATCTGTCATTATGTATTCAGTGATCACTGGAGTTTTGAGCCTCCTTAGGGGAGACCGTTGTACCAGACCATCATGTCATCTAATACTACACTTACTTCCTTAACTGATAAACTAGGATATTAACTAATAATTCATCATTTAATTGACGTATTTAAAATACAGGTAATGTTAGGGAACATAAGTCCCTTTTGGAGTCAGATTTTGGGAGTTGATGATGTAATATCATCTCATTACTTCATCATTTTGCTATGTAAATAGATCTTTACATCAGCGATAGGTTTAGGACTTTGGTGCCATCTCGTCAGTGTTAATATAAAAGGACCACTAATAAATTATCAATTTAATTTTTTAAAAACATCATTAATCCAGGAAGAGATCAGTCTTACGACTCCATGTGGGATTTTAAGTATGCACCTCCATGTCATTTTTCAATCATTTTTCATTATATATTAATTATTTAAATCGATGGAGAAGTTGTTCTTCTTGACTACAGTCGGGCCATTCCTCCATGGAAGTACATCACGTGGCATTATTTAATTATCTAAGTACTACTTCCTTGACAATCACTGGAGTTTGGTTCCATCTTTTGAAAGTGAAGTATGGAGGACTATCCAATTATTAATATATTTGAGTGCGTAAGTAATGATGGTGTCATCCGTCATTTGGCTTCTGTTGGATTGACACAGCAGGAGATCGGTACCAGAAGCAGTGCCCAGAGAATGGGGGACACTGCCTTATACAGTGATTACTGATTACGTAATAGTAGATTTTTAACAAGCGAATGAATACACAATTTTAAAAAACTGTACTGTTTCGCATCATCAGTTTCTGAGACGTTGCAACATAAGTGACCCATGAAGGACACAGTGACCACCGATTTTAAAAACGGAATAACTGAATAATCTCCGGATCAGGGTATCTCATCTAATGAACACTGTCGGGCTGATAACATGACACACTACCAACAATAAATCACTCTAAATAACCGTATTAGAAAGCGGGGTACAGGACTTAATAGAGAACAGTCAATTGAGGAATCCAAAATAACTGAAAGAAACATAAGACACTGCTCAAAATCCTTAATCATCAGCCTAATGCAAATCTAAACAACTCTGAGAAACCATGGGATCAAGCTCCTCTAAAGGGAATAGGATGAAGAGGAAATTATTTTATTTTCAATAAGGGGGAAAGGATTATGGTAGAGGCGATTAATTGTATTGTTTCCGTTCTAGAAATTAGATAATTGAAGCATAGAAAACAGGTTTAAAATACACATCTTTGTACTTGGATGGCAAATGATGCTTTCGTTTTCATGCTTATGTCACTATAGGCAAGTTTTAGCTTGAGAGACTGGTAAATATGTAGAACTCAAAAGAAAGAGCCCTGCTTTGTTTTTGTGAGAAACTCAGTGAGGCTGTACGTTTAGTTCATCGGTGGTTATACTCCTTTAAGCATGTGGGAAGGGAACTAGAATGTGACAGATTGTTGGTACATAAATGTTGCCTGGCAACCCTGTTGCATTCTGTATCCTGTTATCATGGGCCAAGGACAAGAGAGCAGCTTCGAGAAAGTGTTATCATGGGACATTACAGTATCCTAAGGTAACTATCTCCTAAAACGTTTAATGACAACATTTGATTCACCTAAACAAGTCATAGCCACACCGCTGGAAGTGTGCCTACAGCTTTTACTGGTTACCAAATTCAAGATTACCTAATCATCAGAGAACATAGTCTGTGGAGAAACAGATCAAAGTCTTCTGTTTATGAATACTCTCTCTCCTCAGAAGTAAAACGGAACAAAAGACAAATAAGTCCCACAATTATTCATCAAAAGGTGAGTTTGCCATTGAAGACTTCCTTCAGAAAGGTGATAATCCATTTGATAGAGTAGACTTTGTGATTATTAGATTTCAGTCCATCTCTTTTGAGGCAGCCGCCCAACATTAAATATGTGATATCTTCTAAAATCCCTGCATCCACATTGACAGTTCAGCATTTAAACATGTCACTACTGTGCTCTGCGATTAAATAACTGATGAACCTGGGAATTTCCCACTATCATGTGGGTGTCAACATAGAGTCAATTGTTTGGAGTATGGCAAATCATTTCATCCTCTGATTATGTTGTTATTTGATTATTAAAATAGGACATTAGTTAATCCATGAAAAGTGGATTGTGGTGACGCAATGTGGGAGGCAATTATTATAGACCATCCTAATATCAATTATGTAGTTAAAATACATAAATTTATCACGACCGTATCGTTCATGATCCTGGTTTGGAGACACCTTAGGGAAGTGGATGCTGTTACATGAACTCATTATTTGATTATTTAATTATATAAAACAATGATTGTATCATCCATGACACCTGGAATCTGGTGCCACAGATCATCTAATTACATAATTAATGAATTTAAATTGACAATCTGTGTTAATCCCCAAGATAATGTAAATATTTGTATAGTTATGTAAACAAAAATCCTCCATTCCATGAGGAGACCTGTAAAGCTCCCTCTTGTGGAGATAATGTGCAATATCTTCACATATTATGATTCATTGACTCAAATGATGATTATGACATCCTTCTTGACTGGAGTCTGGCCATACTTCCCTGCCAGTAAAATGCTGCATCCCCTATGTATTGTGACAGTTAGCTATTACTGACTTATTTCATTCTTTAAATTATGTAAACGACAGACAGTGCCATCACCGATTATGGATAGGGTGCAAATATCAGTCAGGGACAAGGTTAGGAAAGTTGTAGACATGGGCAGAAGATTTTCTGAATGATCTATGCATCTCCCAGAGTACGAGGGATGCTGGTTGATTGAGTCCAAGAGGTTGCACGGTGCCCTCTGAGAAGTACAAGGACTTCACCAAGGCCGGCACGGTGGTCTGGGTGTTGACTACCTGTTCTTCCTCCACATCTTCACATCGGTTGTGATCTACCATGAGAAGAAGGAGTGGCACTAGGAGGTCGGCACCATCACCGAGACCTGGCAAAAGGATGACGACTCAGAAGACAGAAGAACATCACTCTCTCAGCTATGCTGGTGATAGACCTGCTGCAGCCATCTTTTCAGCTGTTATCAACATTTTGGCTACTACTGCTATGCCAGGATTGGGCTCATTATCTCCGGTCGTGCCGTACCACAACAGAGATTGAGGCGCTGTGATGATGTTAGGCCAACAGAATTCATCAGGCAAGACAGTATGATTATCTGACGATTAACTGATGGCATTTTAAAAATGCATAATGACAGCATACAGTTTCATACCTGGCAAGTCTGCCCAGGAATTGATGATGCCAAAAAGGTCAACGGCTTACATATTTAAAGATGTAATTATTACATTCTTTCATTATATAATCTGTTATCCCTGAAGTTTGGTGACACCTTGTGGTGACTTAAGTGTGACAGACAATCTAACTATCAGATTTTTTCATTATTCAAATCTGTCTTTTTCTACTACAGGAAGAGTGGAGTCTGGATCCACCTTGTTGGTGTTAAATTGTATCTTGTGAATTTTTTCTTTCCTTCTTCCTTTATTTCATTCTTTCTTTCTTTCTTTCTTTATTTAAATCAATGTTGATATCATTTTGTTATCTCTGTAGGGATGAATTATGAGAAACTATCTCTTTATTCATTCATTTTTTGTTTGAATCTATGATTAAGAATTCAATGTGTTTTCAATATTGAGCAATCATGTAGGCTTCACGCATAAAACACCATCCACTTGTTTGATGTTTATTCATTTAATTATGAAAATCTGTCATTATGTATTCAGTGATCACCTGAGTTTTGATCCTCCTTAGGGGAGTCCGTTGTAGCAGACCATCACATCATCTAATACTACACTTTCTTTTTTAACTGTTAAACTAGGAAATTAAGTAATAATTCATCATTTAATTTATGTATTTAAAATACAGGTAATGTTATGGACCATAAGTCCCTTTTGGAGTCAGGTTTTGGGAGTCGATGATGAAATATCATCTCATTACTTCATCATTTAGCAATGTAAATAGATATTTACATCTGCGATAGGTTTAGGTCTTTGGTGCCATCTTGTCAGTGTTAGTATAAAAGTCCCACTAATTAATTATCAATTTTATTTTTTTAAAACATCATTGTTCCAGGAAGAGATAAGTCTGACTACTCCATGTGGGATTTAAGTATGCACCACTATGTCATTATGCAATCATTTTCATTATATATTAATTATTTTAATCGATGAAGATGTTGTTCTTTTGACTAGAGTCAGGCCATTCCTCCATTGGGAGTTAATCACATGGAATTATTTAATTATCTAAGCACTACTTCCTTGACAATCGGGGGAGTTTGGTTCCATTTTTGAAAGTTTAGTATGGAGGACTATCCAATTATTAAGTTATTTGATTGCGTAAGTAATGGTGGTGTCATCAGTCATTTGTCTGCTGAGGGATTGACACAGCAGGAGATCGGTACCAGAAGCAGTGCCCAGAGAATGGGGGAGACAGCCTTGTACAGTGGTTACTGATTACGTTGTAGTAGATTTTTAACAGTAGAATGATTACATGATTTTAAAAAACTGTACTGTTTCGCATCATCAGTTTCTGAGAGGTTGCAACAGAAGTGACCCATGAAGGACACAGTGACCACCGATTTTAAAAATGGAATAACTGAATAATCTCCTGATCAGGGAATCTCATCTAATGAACTCTTTCGGGCTGATAGCATGACACACCACCAACAAGAAATCACTCTAAATAACCATATTAGAAAGTGGGGTACAGGACTTAATAGAGGACAGTCAATTGAGGAATCCAAAATGACTGAAAGAAACATAAGACACTGCTCAAAATCCTTAATCATCAGCCTAATGCACATCTAAACAACTCTGAGAAACCATGTGTTCATGCTCCTCTAAACGTAAGAGAATGATGAGGAGTTTATTTTATTTTCAATAAAGGGAAAAGGATTATGGTAGCGGCAATCCATTCTAGAAATTTGAAAATTGAAGCATAGAAAACAGGTTTAAAATACTCATCAATGTACTTGGTTGGTATAATGATGCTTTCATTTTCATGCTTATGTCACTATAGGCATGTTGTATCTTGAGAGACTGGTAAATATATAGAAATCCAAAGAAAGAGCCTTGCTTTGTTTTTGTGAGAAAGTCAGTCAGTATGTAACATTTGTTCATAGGTGGGTTTGCTCCTTATAGCATGTGGGGGGGCACTAGAATGTGAAAGAAGGTTGGATTGTAAACGTTGACTGGCAACCCTTCTTGCATTCTGTATCCTGGTATCATGGGCCAAGCAGCAGAGAGCAGCTACTAGAAATATTTTTCATGTGACATTGCAATCTCCCAAGATAACTATCCCCTATAATTTAATGATAACATGTGATTTGCCTAACCAAATCATAACCAAATCTCTGGAAGTTTGCCTACAGCTTTTAATGGTTACTTCATTTAAGATAACCTAATTATCAGACAACATAGTCTGTGGAGAAACAGTGCAAAGGCTTCTGTTTATGAATGCTCTCTCTCCTAAGAAGTAAAACTATGGAACAAAAGATAATAAGACTCATAATTATTCACCAAAAGGTGAGTTTTCCATTGTTTACTTCTTTGAGGAAGGTGACAATCCATTTGTTAGAGAAGACATAGAGATTGTTTTATTCTAGTCAATCAGTTTTGTGGAAGCCATCCAACATTAAATATTTGATATCTTCTAAAAACCCTGCATATGCAATGTCATGTCCACATTTACACATTTTACTACTAAACTCTGTGATCACATAAGGGATGAACTTGGGACTTTCACACAATAGTGTGTGAGTCTAGTGAGAAGAAAATTGTGTCAAGTGCGGCAGAGCATTTCAGCCTCAGATCGTGTTATAAATTAATTATTAAAATAGGGTTATAGATAATCTATGATCAGTGGATTATGGTTCCACGATGTGGGAGTCAAGGTTTTTATACCATCTACATATTATGTAAGTAAAATATTTAAATTAATCAGGACAGCATGGTTTGGAGACATGTTAATGAAGTGGATGATGTTACATCAACTCTTTATTTGATTATTAAGTTAGGTGAAACAATGATTATATCATCCATGACATCAGGAGTATGGTGACACAGATAATCTCATTACATAATTAAATTATTTAAATTGACAGTTATTGTTTAGACCCAAGATAATGTAAAGATTTGTATAATTATGTAAATCTATAATCCTCTATTCCATGAAGAGTCTTGTAAAGCTCCCTCTTGGGGAGCTCATATGCAATATCTTCACATTTTATGATTAATTGTTTCAATTGATGATGATGACATCCTTCATGACTGGAGTCTGGCCATTCTGACTTGCCAGTAACATGCTACATCACCTTTTTATGTGACCATTAGCTATTACTGACTTTTTAATTATTTAAGTTATTTAATCGATGGACAATGCAAATATCTGTCAGAGACGAGGATAGGAATGTTGTAGACATTTTCACAGCAGTTTCTGCATGATCTATGCTTCACCCAGAGTAATAGGGATGCTGGATGATTGGGTCCAGAACATTCCATGGTACCCCCCAAGAAGTACAAGGACTTCACCAAGGCAGGTAGAGTTGTCTGGGTGTTTGACTCCCTGCTCTTCCTCCACATCTCCAAATTGGTTGTAATCTACAATGAGAAGAAATAGTGGCACAAGGAAGTTGGCTCCATCACCGAGACCTCGCAGAAATGATGATGACCCAGAGCACAGAAGAACTGATCTCTGTCAGCTCTGCCGGTGATGCCCCTGCTGCAGCCATCTTTTGAGCTGATGTCAACATTTTAGCTATTACTGCTACACCAGGTATGGGCCCATGATGTCAGGTCCCACCGCACTACAACTGAGATTCAGGCTCTGGTGATGATGTCAGGCCAGCAGAGTTCATCATGAAAGGAATTATGATTATATGATTATTGACTTATAGAATTTTAAAAATCCACGATGGCAGCGTACAATATCATGTGTGCCATGTCTGCCCAGGTATTGATGATACAAAAAAAAAAAAAAAAAATTCAACCACTTACATATTTAAAGATGTAATTCTTCAATTGTTTCATTATATAAACTGTGAACCCTGAAGTTTGGCACCACCTTGTGTCATTCCATTGTACCAGACTATCTTAATACCTGATTATTTCATTTCTCAAATCTGTCTTTTTCTACTCCAGGAAGAGTGGAGTCTGGATCCACCTTGTTGGTGTTAATTGTCTTCTGTGATTTATTTATTTATTTATTTATTTATTTATTTATTTAAATCAATGGTGATATTTTGTTATCTCTCTAGGGTTGCATTATGAGAAATTATCTCACTATTCATTTACTTTTTTTTGTTCAAATCTAGGATTAAAAACTCAATGATCTCTTCAGTTTTGAGTAATCTCATAGGAGTCACGTACAAAACACCATCCACTTGTTTCATTTTTGTTCATTTAATTATGAAAATCTGTCATTATTTATTCAGTGACCCCTGGAGTTTTGAGCCTCCTTATGGGAGTCAGTCATGCCAGACCGTCACAACATCTAAAACTACACTTACTTATTCAACTGCCAAATTAGGAATTTAAATAATAATAATTCATTATTTAATTAACTTATTTAAAATAAGGCGATGTTATGGACCATAAGTCCCTTTAAAATTCAGATTTTGGGAGTTGATGATGTATCATAATATAATAACTTGAATATTTAGCTACTGAAATAGATCATTACATCAGCCATACGTTCACAAGTTTGGTGCCATCTTGTCAGAGTTAGTATAAAGTGCCAACTAATTAATTATCAATTTAAGTTTTTAGAGTAAATCAATATTCCAGGAGGAGAACGTTCTGACTTCTGCATGTGGGATTTAAGTATGCACCACCGTGTCTTTAATCAATTATTTTTCTTTACATATTAATTATTTAAATCGATAAAGATGTTGCTTTCATGATTCGACTCTGGCCATTCTTCCATGGGAGTTAATCCTGTGGCATTATTTAATTATGTAAATATTACCTCTTTGACAATCACTGGAGTTTGGTTCCATCTTATGAAAGTGAAGCATGCAGGACTATTCAATTATTTCCTTATTTCATTACGTGACTAATGATTTTGTCATCCATTATGGTTTTGGCTGCTGTGTGATTGACAAAGAAAGAGATTGGTCCCAGAAACAGTGCCCAGAGAATGAGGGACACTGAGTGATTACTAATTATGTAATAATAGATATTTAACGATCAAATGATTAAACAATATTTTAAATAAAACTGTATTATTTCTGCATCATCAGTTTCTGGGACTTTGCGACAAAACTGACCCATGAAGGACACAGTCAACAACGATTTTACAAATTGAATAATTTAACAATCTCAGGATCAGAGAATCTTATCTAATGACCTCTGTCAGGCTGATAGACTGACACAACACCAACTCGAAATTACTCTACATAATCATATTAGAAATATGATACAAGTCTCAATAGAGAATTATCAATTGAGAAATCAAAAGTAACTGAAAGAAACCTAAGACAGTGCTCAACAGGCTTAGTCATCAGCCAAATGCAAATCAAAACAACTATGATAAACCATGTGATCAAGCTGCTCTTAAGTATGAGAGTAAGGAGAATTTATGTTTTTTTTTTTCAGTAAATAGAAAAGGTTTATGGTAGATGCAATAAATGGCATTGTTTCTATTCTGCAAATGAGAAAATTGAAGCATAGAAAATAGGTTCAAACTCATCAATGTACTTGATTTGCCTAATGATGCTTTCGTTTTCATGCTTAAATCACTATAGTGATTGAGAGACTGGTAAATAGGTATAACTCAGAAAAAGAGTCCTGCTTGGATTTTGATAAAATCAGTGAGGTTGTAAGGTTAGTCCATCTGTTGGTATGCTATTTTAGCATGTGGGAGGTGCACTAGAATGTGACAGAATGTTGGTTCATGAATATTGTGTGGCAACCCTGCTTGCATTCTGTATCCTGGTATCATGGGCCAAAGACCACAGAGCAGCTTCGATCAAGTATTATCAAGACACATTACAATCTCCCAAGACAACTATCTCCTAAAATGTTAAACCCAGCATATGATTCACCTCACCAAGTCACAGCCAAGTCTCTGGAAGTTTGCCTACAGCTTTTACTGGTTACCAAATTCAAGATTACCTAATATCAGAGAACATAATCTGTGGAGAAACAGTTCAAAGATGTCTGGTTATGAATGCTCCCTCTCTCCTAAGAAGTAAAACTATGGATTAATGATAATAAGACTCACAATTATTCATCAAAAGTTGAGTTTTCCATTGTTTATTTCCTTCAGGAAGGCGGTAATCCATTTGTTAGAGTAGACTGAGGGATAATTGGATTGTAGTCCATCTGTTTTGATGCAACTGTCAACCATTATATATGTGATATCTTCTAAAACCCTGCATTCACAATGACATTTCCACATTTACTCATTTTACTACTATACTCTGTGATCACATAAGGGATGGTCCGGGAACTTTCACACAACAGTGTGGGAGTCAAGTGAGAAAAAAATTGTGTTGAGTATGGCAGAACATTTCATCCTCTGATCTTGTCATAATTTAATTATTAAAATAGGACTATAGATAATCCATGATCAATGGATTATGGTTCCAAGATGTGGAAGGCAATTATGATAGACCATCTAAATATCAATTATGTAGTTAAAATATTTAAATTAATCACGACAGCATCGTTCATGAGCCTGGTTTGGAGCCACCTTAGGGAAGTGGATGATATTACATGTACTCATTATTTGATTATTTAATTATATAAAACAATGATTATATTGTCCATGACACCTGGAATCTGGTGCCACAGATCATCTAATTACATAATTAATGAATTTAAATTGACAATCTGTGTTAATCCCCAAGATAATGTAAATATTTGTATTGGTATGTAAACAACAATCGTCCATTCCTTGAAGAGACTTGTGAAGCTCCCTCTTGTGGAGTTAATGTGCAATATCATCACATTTTATGATTCAATGACTCAATTGATGATGATGACATCCTTTATGACTGGAGTCTGGGCATTCTGACATGCCAGTAAAATGCTACATCACCTCTTTATTGTGACCCTTAGCTATTACTGACTTTTTAATTATTTAAATTATTTAAACGGTGGGCAATGACATCATCAATTATGATTAGGGTACAAATATCTGTCAGGGACAAGGTTTGGAAGTTTGTAGATATGGACAAAGCAGTTGCTGAATGATCTGTGCTTCACCCAGGGTAATAGGGATGCTGGATGATTAAGTCCAGAAGATTTCAGGGTGCCCTCCTAGAAGTACAAGGACTTCACAAAGGCAGGCCTGATGGTCTGGGTGTTTGACTCCCGATCTTCCTCCACATCTTCACATTGGTTGTGATCTATGAATAAAAGAATTATTGGCACCAGGATGTGGGCACCATAACCGAGACCTGGCAAAAGGATGACGACCCAGAACACAAAAGGAATGCTCTCTTTCAGCTCTGCTTGTGATGCCCCTGTTGCAGTCATCTTTGTCAGCTGATATCACTATTTTAGCTACTACTGATATGCCAGGTATGGGCCCACTACAACAGCGATTCAGGCTCTGGTGATGATGTCAGGCCAGCAGAGTTCATCAGGCAAGACAGTTTGATTATCTGACTATTAACTCATGGATTTTTAAAAGTCAGCGATGACAGCACAATTTATCGTTCTAGTATGACTGCCCAGGAATTGATGATATAAAAAAGTTCAACTGCTTTCATATTCAAAGATGTAATTATTACATTGTTTCAATATATAATTTGTGTACCCTGAAGTTTGGTGCCATCTTGTGTGACTCAAATGTGACAGTCGATGTAACTATCTGATTAGTTCATTACTCGAGTCTTGCTTTTTCTACTCCAGGAAGAGTGGAGTCTGGATCCTCCTTGTTGGTGTTAATTGTCTCCTGTGATTTCATGATTGAGTTATTGATAATTGATAATTCTCTATTCAGTCCTGAGGAATAAAAAATGACTGAAAGAAACATAAGACAGTGCTCAAATCCTTTGTCATCAGCCAAATGCAAATCAAAACAACTCTGCTCTAAAGAGCAGATCAAGCTGCTCTAAAGGTAAGAGAATGTAGAGAAGTTTATTTTATTTTCAATAAATAAGAAAGGATTATGGTAGAGGCGATTATTGTAATAGTACTGTTTCCTTTCTGGAAATGAGAAAATTGAAGCATACAAAATAGGCTTAAATACACATCAATGTACTTGAATGGCATAATGGTGCTTTTGTTTCCAAGTTTTTATCACTATAGGCATGTTGTAGCTTGAGAGACTGGTAAATATGTCTAACTCAATAAATAAACAAATAAATAAATAAATAAATAAATAAGAAAGAATGAATGAAAGAAAGGATGAAAGAAAGAAAAGGAGCCCTGCTTTGTTTTTGTGAGAAAATCAGTGAGGCTGTAAGCTTAGTCCATCGGAGGGTATGCTAATTTTAGCATGTGGGAAGTGTAGTGACATAGTCCTTCTGTGGCACTGACTTCACACATTGCGGGGTGGAATCATGGGCAGAAGTGACCTGTTGAAGGAGGTTGGAGAGCCAGGAAAAGCTCTCTTGCTGACGTGACTGGGACAGGTGAGCATCGAGTGGAATTTCCTGGTGTTCATCTGTCTAGGTTGTAAGTTATTTCTCCCCGAATAAACATGGATTTGGCCTATTAGTTTATCCTGAACCTTATTTAACCACAATATCTGGTGTCAGAAGAGGGATTAGGATTTTCAGGGGACCTGGGTTTCACTGAGGCAGCAGACGCCCACTCCCCTCCCCTACATTCCCCAACGAGCAGGGTTCCTTGCCTAACCAGGTGGACTCACCACAGATTTGGGACATTTGCTTCTTCCTTATGGCAAAGGAGATCTTTGCCGCCAAAGCGGACCTGAGAAGGGACTCACCGCTTCTCATTTTTTGCGCACTTCTGCACTGCACTTCGCCTTCTGGCTCTACCCACCAATGGGTGTGGTCAGTGCCACAGAAGGACTATCTCACTACAATTCCCCTTTTAGTCTAAGGAAAAGATGTACGCCTAATACAAAACTATATACAAAACAGTGAATAACAAGTGTGATCTAAGAAAAGGAAAATGGAGAAGAAAATGACCTACATATCTAGTCCTAGGGTAAAGGCATAACGGAGTTTACAATAGAGTTGTCCTAAGATAGAAGACGTAGTCTAGTACCTAATATATCTAACTAGGAAGAGAGAATAATAGTTGTGATAGTTTAATCTTCAACTTCATCAAGACCTGAGAAGGAAAATAACGATACTAGAGTACACAGGAAGTGCGGGTGGACAACTTCCAAAAGGTGCAGCAAGGACAGAAATAGCAAGCCACCTGGACAGTCACCCTAGGTCTCACAGCAACGTTGGTACACCCAGTTTTGGCTAAGGCCAACAGAACTTGACAGACCACAACAACATCAGGGAGGTAGAATGGCTGTCTTACCCTGACTTGGCAAGGTCTAGCAGTCTTCTATATTTGTCTCCTGCAAGCACATAGGACTGCATGTCCAAATCAGTGGTCAAGGTGGGGGCAATTCTTTGCCCAACAGGCCATTAGCTGAGGTGAGAATGAACTCCAGCAGGAGCAACAACAGTGTCCAACATATTTTTCGGGAAAGTGCACGGTGCTGTCAGGAGCAACAGTGTCTCATGTCAATGGAGTAGTAATATTAAAATATTTAAATGCCATGTTCTGCATGTTTATGAAGTGATTGAAGATTAAGCATCTATATCTGACTAATCTCATAGGTACAGGAAACATGAGTGAAGATAATCTGTAATACTCAGGAACTTAGCTAAAAACTGATTAAAACTTCCCTGAGTAAAGCAGGAACACATATTTAAACAATGTAACTATACATACACATACATATAAATCCCTAAAATAGAGGTAGAGTAGAAATGTCAAGACAAGAGGTAGAACTATAAAGGACAGCATGATAAATATCCCAAATTGTATCAATATATTAAATGTCTTGCATACAAGAAAAGTATACATACATAGAACATGGTAAAAAATAATGTGCATACAACATCATAAGTGGAAAGATTTCACACAATATAACAAAATATAAACTTAATTTTACATAGCCTACCACATATAAGAATACATAACAATGTAAGCTGTAAAATAGTATCTCATTCTTACTCAAATTCACAAGAAAATAGGCTAATCTACCAATATCCCATCAAAACCATACCTTTCCCAACAAATCCCTATTCCTCTCTAAAAGATAAACTCGATTGTAAGCATCACCTTCCATAGCCAACCCTAAATAACTAAAACCAACCCAAAGAAAATGACTATTATCCCAAAATTCCAAGGGTAGGGAAAGGGGGCATCGTTATCTTAAGGTTAATTCTGGCTAAAATGGGACGACGATTGCTTCAATGTATCCTGTAGGAAGAAAATTTTTAGCAACCAATATTCTCAACAGAACTGGCTGTGACATATGTAGCTAGTCACTGTGTGACAGAAAATGCTTGACTGTAGTTCTGTTTGAAACTCTGGCCAGGGTGTAATAAGAAGGTGCACCATTACAGGTAGCTAGTCATGAGTTATCTTAAGCAAAACAGTCTCAAACAGGTGTTAAGGTGATGTTTGTAGTTCAGATGCATCAGGTTGAGTCAAGTGGAAACGATGTGGGGCCCCATCTTCTTTCCGGAGAGTTCAAAGACTGCTGTTAGGAATCGTTATTATTCCTTGTGGAAAAGTTACACATCAATATTAAAGTAAAATTTTCAAGTTTTAAGGAAAGACAACAATAAGCATTAAAACATATGTGAGAAAATTAGGATTTCACATAGAAAATTGCCTGAGTAATGAGTCCCTAGATTTTGTTTTCTTCTGCCTTACACCAACTGGCTTCTTGATTTAAGGCAGAAACCATGAATTTAATCTTAACAACATGCTTGAATTTAGAGAAGAAAAGCCAAATCCAACTCCAAAGCCAGCATTTGTTTACATGAATTGGGACTTCAGGAATACTAGATAGTAAAGAGAAATCGATTTCTGTATAGAAATAGTTTACTACAATTAAATATTTTTTCACCTTATATCTGAAGAGCTGTCTTCTCTTCTGTAGGTACCTACATATTCAGTGTCTTTTGGCTGTTTGATGATAGGTTTTCTCTGTTTTCCTGTGAGAACAACAACAGGACACTTGTCCTACCTTTGAGAGGCCTTCGCACACCTCATGGGACCTCATTTGTTGGATGACTTGTTATTTCTCTTCATTAAGATGTTTCTCTTGTTCAACTCGGATCTTGATTAACTTAGATGGTATCCATAGTTTTTCTTCTCCTGTAGATACAAATGCAAAACCCCTACCCCAACGTAACACATATCCTGCTTTCCATTATGAGGTAAGTACATCCTTGAAGTACACTGGCTGATTTAGTTCAGAAGTTTTTTCTATTGTCCAGTGTCTTTCTGCAGCTGTTTTTCCTTTTTCATCAGCATTAAGAAAGTTTAATGTTAATAAAGCATTATGTAATCTGTGTTTGGGTGTTTTGGTTCCTCCTGCCTGTTTATGGAGCATTTCTGTTAAAGTACGATTGGATCTCTCAACCACTGCTTGTCCTGTAGGATTGTGTGGTATACCAGTTTTGTGCTTTATGTTATAGTACTCAAAAAACTGTTTCATATTGCTGGAGACATATGCTGGAGCATTGTCAGGTTTTATTTGTGCAGGTATGCCCATAATATCAATTACCACTAATAGGTGTATGATAACAGAATCATCCTTTTCCGAGCTCAGAGCAGTAGCCCATTGAAACCCTGAAAATGTATCTATAGTGTGATGTACATATTTTAATTTTCCAAATTCTGCAAAATGAAACACATCCATTTGCCATATTTAATTCCTATTTAAACCTTTAGGGTTACTGCCTGGTGGTAAACAAGTTTGGTTACAGAATGAGCAAGTAGGACATTTCCTTACTATTTCCTTGGCTTGTTCCCAAGTGATAGAAAAATCCCTTTTTAAACCTTTGCTGTTCACGTGGTGTTTCTTATGAAAATCTGAGGCTTCTAGCACACTTCCTATCAATAAACGATCAATTTCATCTTTCCCATGTGCTAGAGGACTGGGCAGACACGTATGAGATCTGATGTGATATATATCTAGGATGAATCCTTTTTATGATCGTATCTTGTAACTGTATAAACAATGAAGTTAATTCTGTATTGTCAGGAATAAATTCTGCAGTCTCAATGTGTAAAACAACTCTCTCTGCGTATTGAGAGTCAGTAACTATATTGAGAGGTTCTTTAAAATCCATAAGTACCATGAGAATGGCATACAATTCTGCCTTTTGTACCGAATTGTAAGGGCTTTGAAGACTTTGCTATTTTTTCCTGATTTATTATATCCTGCCTTACCCGATTTGTTTGCATCAGTGTAGAATATATGAACTCCAGAAATAAGTGTTTGTCTTACAATTCGTGGAAGGATCCAAATAGTTTTCTTTATGAATTTGATTCTCTCAGTTTTGAGATAGTTGTTGCTAATCATTCCCCATAAAAATTACTGCAATCTCTCTGCCAATATTCGTTATCTTTCCATAAGGAGGAAATTTCCTCATTAGTTAAAGGTACTATAATTTCTGCTGGGTCCCTTCCTATTAGCTGATGAAGTCTTTAATTTATCTTTTACAATCAAGTCAGAGATCTTTTCTATATATGTTTTTAGATTTTTATTCTGTTTATGTGGTAGCAACATCCATTCTAATAAGATATCTTCTCTCTGCAACAAAATCCCTGGAGGATATTCTCTAGATGGTAATATAACCAGAATACAGTCTAGGTTTGGATCCACACAGTCCACATGTGCTTCTAGTACCCTCTTTTCTACCCATTCTAATTCCTTTTCAGCTTTAGCTGATAGTATTTGTGGACTATTCAAATCCTTATCTACTTTTAGGGCCATATTCAGGTTTTTCAAATCATGCCCTCCTACTCCAATAATGGTTTGCAGTTGAGAAATCTCTCTTAGTAAATTTTGAAGATCATTAAGAGTATTGTAGTGATCTCTTCTGATATGTACTTTTTATGGTCTAATTTTCTGTAGACTTATTTTATATCCTAAGTAGTTGATAGACTCTCCTTTTTGTATTTTTTTCAGGTGCAATTTGTAATCCCCAGCCAGGTAAATCTTCCTTTACTTTCTCAAACATTTTTACTAATATTTCTCCTTCAGAGTCATCTAACAATATATCACCCATGTAATGATAGATTACGGAAGGCAAAGGACACAGTTGACAAGACCAAATGGCATCCCACAGACTGGGAAAATATTTCCACCAATCCTACATCTGACATATATATATATATATATATATATGTATGTATGTATGTATGTATATATATGTATATATATATATATTATATTATATAAAATAAGCAAGAAAACAGTCATCAAAACACCAAATAACCCTATTAAAAAACAGGGTACAGAACTGAAAAGGATTTTCAAAAGAGGAATTTAAAAAGGATGAAAGACACAAAAGAAACTGATCAACATCCTTAGCTATCAGGGAAATGCAAATCAAGAGAACTTTGAGATACCATCTTACTCCAGCTAGAATGGCTAAAATTAGGAACACCAATGATAATTTATTGCAGGAGAGGATGTGTAGAAAGAGGAACATTCTTGCTCTGCTGTTCAGTGCAAACTTGCACAGCCATGTTGAAGGTCAGTGTGGCGGATCCTCAGGACATTGGGAATCAGTCTACCAAACAACCCGGTGATCCCCCTCTTTGTCATATAACCGAAGAATCCACATCCATGCAACTAAGACATGTGCTCAGCTGTGTTCATGGCTGTATTATTTGTAATACTAAGAACCTGGACTCAACCTAGATGCTGATCAACTGAAGAATGTATAAAGAAGATATGATGGCACATCACCTGCAGCACATTTCTCTGCTGGGCTCAGCAGTGGAAACACTCTAGGTATTCACAGAGATGACTAGAATGGAGGGAAAGGTTCATCATCACAGTCACAGCCTCTTTTCCTTGACTTTCGGGATGATGCGCCCCTGGTTGGGTCTCTCTGACGATATCTGGAAAGCAGACACCATCCTATGTTCCAGCACACACGTTCCAGAAGTTATGATGGGAATCCGGAAAATCAAGCACCTCTAATTTGCAATTCCTGTTGGTCAAATAAGAAGGGGCTTCAAATGGCAGGACTACCAATGTATAATCGGCTTTCACCTCACACATCCACTTCCCTTGAATGTATCCTGGAAATCAAGACTCAAAAGTTCCCTTTCTAGGGGCTGGCTACAGAGGCTGAGGTAGACTCATTGTGTGTTGACTATATCTCCTAGCAGTGTGCTCCATGCACCACTGTCTCTTTTCATTTATTCACTTCTCTGAGAAAGCTCTCATTCAACCTGATCCACATTCTGAACTCTGTAGTCACTTCTCTCCATCCACACTCTTCCCCTCCATGTCACATTTTCTCACTCACCTGGGTTGATCCTTCTGCTGAATCAACAAATCAAGGCCACCCAGCACAGCCTTCAAGATCTCCAGGTCAGGAAACTTCATCAGGTCTCCCAAGGAAGGCACCTGAAAGGCCCGGCTGCCATCATAGCACTCAGGATCTTTGTTTCCCCTTAAAGGCATCTTTGAATAGCGGTGGGAAGAGCTCCATGGGTAGCTTATTCAGAGCAGAGATAGCCAAGGCTTCATTTTTGAGCAGACTACTTCTTGCCAGCATCTGGAATGCCAATGGTGAACTCATCTTGACCTTCACACAGACACGTGCTATGGTAATATTCAGAGGAATTAACCCTTCCAGACAAGTCAATTTTAGAATGTCTCTTTGTCCCTTCATGGCATAAACCCTGTCGGGCTTTGGTCACTAGTCTAGAAATGTTGGAAAATCCGTATTTCCTATTACACACTGTCTGACTTTCTCATAGGCATAGGTCCCTCAAAGGCCTCATGCTCATGGACATGAGCCACCATGGCAACAAATCTCCCCTTTATTCTGCTAATCAAAAACACTGCTCCCCAGAATACTACAGGCCTGGGCAATGAGAGAGTGGAAAAGTAAACAAGAGCTAGACTCTTTTGTGGGAAAGCATCTTCAAATGTCTTTCTTGATCCTCAACATCAAAGTTAAAAAATCCCACAGCCAAGTTTGCTTTGCATTCAATCATTGGAGGTTGTTGGGAGAATATGTGAAATGGAGACAGTCACTGTTATTTCTAATATTTTAGACCTGGAGCCACGATGAGCCCTAGGCCACACTTTAGGAGTTTGAGTACTGACAATTTGTCAAGTTGATGCTTTGCTGAGACTCATGGCCATCTGTGGGCCTCTACAGAAATTTCTTCATCTTCAGTTAACAAGTCCATAATCACATTGAATTAAATCCTTTTAAGCCAGATTGGAGTTGTTGCTCAGTACTTGCTCAGTGTGTCTTAACCTCTGAATATCGCAACCTCATCAATCTCTTAATGGGCACAGCAGATTAGCGCAAACACTCAGTTCTCATAACACAAAACTACATGTGGAGTTCTAGGCTCACCGGGGCTAAATGAGATTTTCAGCTTCAAATAGCAAAACCAAATAATAATAACAATACCAAGGTTAGTAAGATGGCCCAAGGGACTGGAGATCCTTAGTAAGGTTGTATGTACTGATGGGGTTGAATCGCTTAACTGATCAGCACACACATAACAGGTGTTCCAATCCCAGCAGTTGTGTTAGTGACTTGAGGATCCAAACAACTCTGTTTATCCTGGCCAGGATAACACTTCTATAACCATATCCTCTTACACCTTCCATTCTTATCCCCACCTTCAGCCCTATTCTGCCATCTGATTGGATAATTGAGCATATTCCCACCCAATCATACTTGAGCTTTCACAGCTGTGGTTTGAGAGAGTCAAATGTGGGAAAGGGGAGAGCCCAGATTGTAGGAAAGACTCAGGGTAACTCTAACACTAGTCCATGCAAAGGAATTGGTGACTCACACTTTTAAACCCATCATTTTTAGCACAGAGGCAGGCAGATCTCTTTGAGTTCAAGAGCAGCCTGATCTACAGATTGAATTCCAGTAGAGACTGCAAAGCAATACACAGAAACCCTGTCTTGAAAAAACAAAAATCAACAAAACAAAACAAACAATCAAACAAAACTTCTCCCCCAATTTTCAATTCTGTGATTTACTCTCTTGATTACATGTAGATATTTGTAAGATTTCGCTATCCATTGGATCAATGAAGCTCAGCCCTATCTAAACCCTTTATTCATTCTGAGATGACATGGAAATCTCATGAATCCACCTTCCTGAGTGTAGTGGTGTAGCTAGTATTTGAACAGTTTGACTGGATCTCCCATCAGGAACCAGATTGAACTGAGTCTATGGTAACAGTAAAATCCCATTCTCCAAGTCATCTCAAACACTAAGGGTATGTCTATGTATTGTTAAATAATTAGTTTTATAGTTTTTAATCATCTTTCCATTTTATGAAATCATTGGCATGACCAGTGGAATCTAATCAGAGTTTCAGTAAGCTTCCTAGCTTAGTGGAAGAATAACGGAACAAGATATGTTCATGTTGATTACATCTACTTTCAGGACAATCAACTGAGTTAGATCCTATTGAAAATTACAAAATCAACTGCATTTTCTGAGACAGTTTTTCTCAGTGGTAACACCCTACATTCCTGGTACTAGCTCTAAGACCATGCTATGCTACCCTACACCTCACAGAGATCTGAGTGCCTCTAACTCCCATGTGCTGCCAATAATGCTAAGTGTGGCGAGATACATAGCAGACCCAGAGAAGGCCTCGCCACTGCCTCTTACCTTTATGTCAGGAAGAAAGTGCTGATCCTATCTCCGCAATCTCTCACCAAGTTTCAGACACCTTCCTCTCCTTGGAGAGGCAGGGAGAATTCTGAGAATGAATACTCAATCCTCTGCTACTAACTTTTATACCACTCTAGGGCTGGGATTAAAGGTGTGAGCTCTGTGAGCTCCAGACAATATTCATGTCATACTTTAAAAACCTGTACTCCACAAAATTTGAGAATTCAAAGAAATTAACAAATATCTGGATAACTATCAACAAAATTAAATCAAGAAGAGACAGACAACTTAAATAGACATATAAACCCCCTAACAAAATAGAAGCAGTCATCAAAAGCCTTCCAACACAAATACTCACACAAAAATACACACACACACACACACACACACAGAGAGAGAGAGAGAGAGAGAGCAGAGAGAGAGACAGAGAGAGAGACAGAGAGAGAGAGAGAGAGAGAGAGAGAGAGAGAGAGAGAGAGAGAGAATAGACCAGGGCCAGATGGTTTCAGTGCAGAATTCTACGGGAAATTCAAGGAAGAGCTAATTCCCATACTCCTCAAATTGTTCCACACAATGGTAACAGAATGTTCATTATGAAACTCTTTTCTGGAGGCAACAATCACCTTGGTATCCAGGCCACAAAAAGACACAACGAGGAATAAATATTACAGACCAATATCCCTCATGAATATTGATGCAAAAATACTGTATAAAATAATGGCAAACTGAATCCAAGCATACATCACAGAAATCACCCACCATGACCAAGTAGACTTCATCACTGGCATGCAGGGATGGTTTTACATTCGAAAATCTATCAAGGTGATCTACCTTATAAATAAACAGGAAAAGAAAACAACATGATAATGTCCTTAGATTCTCAAAACGTCTTCAGCTAAAATCAACACCCTTTCACGATAAAGGCCTTGGGGAGATCAGGGGTAACAGGAACATACCTAAACATAATAAGAGCACTATTCAGCAAACCAACAGAAAATAAAGAAAAATGAATGGAGAGACGTTTAAGGGATTCCTCTAAAATCAGTAACAAAACAAGGCTGTCATCTCTCTCCATATCTCCAATATTGTACTTGAAGTACTAGCTAAAGCAATAAGAAACCAAAGGTAGATCATGGAGACAAAAAATGGAAATGAAGAAGTCAAACATTCTCTATTTGCAGATGATATGACAATTTACAAAAGCAAACTTCCACCCAAAAAAAAATCCTCTACCAGGAAACAGCTGATAAACACCTTTAGCAAACTAGCAAACAAAATATTCTCAAAAAAGATCAGTAGCCCTACTTTATTCAGACAGCAAAGGGGCTGAGAAAGAAGTCATTTTTTATTGAGCTTATTGGAAACTGTAACGTTAAGGAGTGTGGGTGGGGCAAGTAATGTCCAGCTTAAATGCCTCTCATAACCACAGAAAGACAGATCTCAGTTGAAAAGGGAGAGGACCGTACTCTCAACAACAGTTCATTCTACAGTCAATGTTACTCTTCAAAAGGAAATATATGTGCACATATTACAAATCTTTATGTAAGTCAGGCAAAGCAAAGGTGGAGGCAGAGGCATGGAACACATTTCATCCAGTCCAGGGTGCGCTTTGTACTATGCTCTGTCTTTATCCCCTCCCCTGTGTATCTGAACTCTCACACACTGACTGCGGTGGGGTCAGTCCACAATGTTCTCACATCTCTTTTCCTATCTGAGGTTGGGTCTTCACCGTTGGCCCTGAGCAGATGAGCAGGCCCTGATTGTCCATGTCAAAGCTTCTCTCTCTCTCTCTCCTCTGATTACTTGGGATAACATTGTCTCCAAGTATATCCAAAACACATTGAATAGAAAAGCTCTGTGTCTCACTAAAGAGTCACTGGAGTCCTTGCTTTCCTTTCTCAGGCCAGCAGTAATCTCTTATCCTTTATTCCCAACATGAACATAGGGAGGCCTCCTGGTCATAGACACAGAATCGCCTGCAATCTAGACACTTCTTACTCACAAAGTAGACCTCCTTTGGCTGTCTTATTGCTCTAAGAGTGTCCAAGAGCTCAGAACAACATTGGACAAATCTGTCTGGCAGGACATCACCAAAGTCATCATACACTTCATCAGGGGCAGGATACATCTCCAAGGTGAGCTGTGTCAGGTTGGCAGTGTGCTGAAGCAGCTTCTTAAGGCTGGTCAAAGACAAGAAGTTCTTCATCAAATTCACCTCCACCAGCTGGGAACACTGGCTCAGGGCAGGGAGGATGACATCCATTTGGAAGTCCATGAGCATACAACCCTTCAATTTTAATGCCTGCAGGGTAGCTATTAATCTCCCTAGCAGTCTTCCCAGAAGAGGATGACTTAAATTTAAAAAGGTGACAACACTCAGGTCCAGATGTGTGAGCCGATGGACGCTTGGACACTGGGACAGGTAACTCATGTCTGATTCTGATAGTGAGCAGCGAGTGATTGCTAGGGTCTCTAAGGGACTTTCCAAGTTCCTACAGAAAGACAAGGCAGATTATCTCAGTAAGTTTAATAGTGGTAGAGTAAGGGCACCAACTTCAAGTGAGCAGAGGTTAGTGTGTCCTAATGTCGTTCTGAGATCTTGGTGGAGGCCAATTCCAGAATGCTCTCAGATGGAAAAGTAACAGCACAGGCAAAATCATGTGACTGCTTAGTTCCCCAACCCTGGTCCCTCTGCGCTGTCAAACTCAAAGCCTCATCAGATGAAAAATGGGGCCAGCAGGAAGCCAAGAAAGAAGACCTGGTGGCAACTCAGAGACTTACCTGTGTGTGCTAACATTGGTCCTCATGAGTCCCACCTCCTAGCACAGCCTCTGTACTACTGAGAGGTCTTCCCTGTGACCTACCCTAATCACTTCACTCTCAGTTATTTTCCATTGACGTAGACACTACCTGTGCTCAGAGAGCCCCTGTCCCTTGGAAAATCAGAGAGCGATGTAAACTGTGCATACAGTTCTGAGGACAGTGATGACATGGGGCAACATGTGGCTTAAAACACCCTCCCCTCTGTAGGTCAGGTTTCAAAGACCATTTCTTGGTGATGGTAGCAAGAATAGCAGAAAGACTACTAGAGCAATCATTCAGAGGTCATATCCGTGTGTAGTCACCAGTGGCTGGCAAGCCCCAGGTGTACACTGATGTTTCATGTAACATGGAAAGGCTGTTCTCTAGCCTGTGAAACAAGCTCTCTATCCTTCTTTACCTGAGCACTTGGTCCAGTCTTGCATTCAGGAGGAAGACATTATTCAAACAGAGATGCTGGAGCTTGTTGAGTTGGGAGAACTGAGAAACGATCTGTCGAAAACACCGTCGTTTCATCTCTTGGTTCCACAACCAACGCAAGGGTGTGAAGACTTCATGAAGAAGGAGTTTCTGAAGGTTTTTCATCTGGCCCAGGCCAGGGGCAAACTTTGCAAGGGTCCTCAGGTCCCAGCGAGCATTCACTTCCTGTTCCCGTATACTGCATGGCGCAAATACCTCCAGCAGCTCTAGGGGGTTATATACAGGGCGGACCCCAAACTCCAGCTTTTCACAGATCATCAGTAGCAAATCTTTTCTCTGCTGGGCCCAACAGTGGAAAAATTCCAGGTATTCACAGAGATGTCTGGAATGGAGGGAAAGGATCATCATCACAGTCACAACCTCTTTTCCCTGTCTTTCGGGATGATGCACCACTGGTGGGTCTCTCTGAAGACATGTGGAGAGCAGACACCATCCTCTGTTCCAACCCACACATTACAGAAGTTATGATGGGCAGCCTGAAAATCAAGCACCTCTAATTTGCAATTCCTGTTTGTCAAACAAAAGGGGATTCAAATGGCAGGACTTCCAATGTATAATCGGCTTTCACCTCACACATCCACTTCCCTTGAATGCATCCTGGAAACCAAGAGTCAAAATTTCCCTTTCTAGAGTCTGGCTACAAAAGCAGATCAAGGGGATTCAAATGGGAATGAAGATATCAAACTGTCACTATTTGCATATGACATGATAGTTTACATATACGACCCAATAAACTATATCAGCCAACTCCTACTGCTGATACACACATTTACCAAAGTATCAAGATACATGTAATCTCAAAAAAAATCAGTAGTCCTACTTTATTCAAATGACAAATAGACTGAGAAAGAAATAAGAGGAGCATAACCCTTTTTAATAGCCTCAAACAACATAAAGTATCGTGGAGTAACACTTACCAAACAAGTGAAAGTCCTACATAATAAAACTTTGTGGTTCTAAACAAATTAACGAAGATACCAGAAAATGGAAACATCTCCCAGGTTCCTGTATATCTAGGTTAATATGGTAAAAATGGCAATCTTGTCAAAAGCAATCTAGAGATTCAATGCAATCTCCATTAAAATCCCACCACAATTCTTGAAAGTATAATAACGAACTTTATATGGAAAAACAAAAGACCCAGGATAGCCAAAGCAGCCATGCACAATATAAGAACGTTAGGAGACATCACCATGCCTGAGTGTAAGCTCTAATACACAGCTATAATCCTGAAAACAGCCTGGAATTGCCACAAAAAAAGAAAGAAAACATAAAGGTAGACCAGTAGAATAGAATTAAAAATTCTGATATAAACCCACACTCGTATTAGCACCTGATTTTCGACAAAACAGCTAAAAGTATATAATGGAATGAGGAAAGCATCTTCAAGAGATGGTTTTGGCACAATTGGATGGTGGTGTTTCTAAGACTGAACATAGACCCTAGTCTATCACGATAAACAAAACTCAAGTCCAAAGGAATCAAAGACCCTCAACATCAATGCAGCAACACTGAACCTCTTAGAAGAGAAAGTAGGAGGTACCCTTGAACAAATTAGTATAGGAGACCAGTTCCTGAACATAACTCCAGGAGCACAGACATTGAGAGCCACAATTAAAGAATGGGACATCTTCAAACTTAGAGACTTCTGTTAGGAAAAGGACACAATGAAAAGACCAAATGGCAGCCTACAGACTTGGAAAAGATTTTCACCCATACTATATCAGACAAAGGGCTGATTCCAAAATATACAAAGAACTCAATACACTAATCAACAAATCACGAAACAACCCTATTAAAAAATGTGGTACAGAACTGAAGAAAGAATTCTCAATAGATGAAATAAAAAAAACCTTAAAAACACTTAAGAAAGTGTTCAACATCCTTAGCTATCAGGGAAATGCAAATCAAAACAACTTTGTGATACCATCTTATTCCTGCCACAATGGCTAATATTAGAAACACCATTGCAACTTATACCGAGAAGACATGGAGAAATGGGAACACTCCTCTACTGCTGGTGGGAGTGCAAACTCATACACCCATTTTGGAGATCAGTATAGTAGTTCCTCAGGAAAATAGGAATTAGTTTACCATCCCCTTCTTAGACATATTCCCAAATGATCCACATCCATGCACCAAAGACATCTGCTCAGCTATGTTGATAGCAGTATCTTTTGTAATAGCAAGAACCTGGAAGCAACCTAGATACATGTCAATTGAAGAATAGATAAAGAAGATGTGGCACATCTTCACAATGGAATACTACTCTGCAGAGAAAAAATAATGGAATCTTGAAATTCACAGGCAAATGGATGGCTCTTGAAGTAACCATTCTGAATGAGGTAACTCAATCACAAAAACATGAACATAGAATATACTCACTCATATATGGATCCTAGAGCTAGAGCAATGGATCACCAGCCTATAATTCACACCACCAGTGAAACCAGGATACAAGGTGTATTCTAAGAGATTCATATAAAGTCCCTCACACAAGGTTGAAAGGAGAAGTCCCCCAGAGCACATGGGAGGTTGGGGGGTTCACAGAATGTAGAGAGAATTAGGAGAAACAGAGTGGGAGGAGGAAAGCAGGGGATCCTATGAAGATTGAGTCAGGGTAGGAATAGAAGACAGTAGAGAGTGAGAGAGAGAGAGAGAGAGAGAGAGAGAGAGAGGAGAGAGAGAGAAAGGAGAGAGGAGAAACAGTATAAAAGGGGAAGCCTTTAGCGGTTTAAAGAGAAAACTGAATCTAAAGAATGGTCTAGAGACCTCCAAAACTGTTTCCAAATAACAATTTGAGCAACCATGGAAAAGCTACCATAAATTCCCTTCATGGGTACTGAGGTCAAAAACTACCTTATTCACCATCAGGGAACCCTCCTCTAGTACTGTTGGAAACAGAAGCAAACACCCATACCTAAACACTGAGTCGAACTATAATCTAGATGCAAAGGGAGAGGAAAAGACCAGGTTGTAGAAACATACAGACAGCTGACCAGAACAATGAGTAGATAACGGGCCTCTAGACTTATGGCTTGGCATCCAGAATGGGACTGACTCAGGTGTCTCTGAATATGAGTTTCAGCCAGAAGGACTGAGCACTCTTGGGGAACTCAGAGAGTTGATCCAGGATGTATTGTGGTGCAAAAAGGAACTTGCAGACACATGGAGAGATTCCCTTATGCTAGAAATAAGAGAGAAGTTCTAGCCCCTACTTCAATTGACTTGACAGATATACGTGACCACACCAGGATGGCATTGCCATTCATGTGGAATTGGGGTGGGGGGATGGACGGGAGGATGGTCAGGGTTCATGAGAGGGGGCAGCACGAGGAATGGAGGGAGGGAGAGGAAACTGGGATAGGCATGTGAAATAAAAAATAAAATAGAATATTAAAAAAACAAAGCAAAAACAAATGGAAAAAATCACCCAGGCCAAGAACGTACAGGCTGCTGGTAATGCAGAACACCAGGGTAAACAGCACCAGGCTCTTCCTGGTACAGAAGTCCTAAGCCATGCTCATCCAGGAGCCATGCTGTTTTGTTGATGGGCTAGGTGCATTGGGCCAGCTTTTGGGCAGTGAGAGAGGAGAGGAATTCTGAAACCCTACCAGCAAATGACCGAGTTGCCCCTGGCCCATCCCTCCTCTCCTCAGGTGGCAGTGACTGTGATTGTAGGGACCGGGGGTGGGGGTGAGGGGTGGGGAGGTGGAGGATAAGGGGGTGTTGGGGAAATTAAATCTGGTAAAGATTTTTATGTCAACTAAAAAAATACAACTAATAAAATAGATGGTAAATAGATGAGATTGGTATGTGCAGACTTGTTACAATCAGTCTGAAGCAAAGAAGTCAAAATAAGATAACAGTGGTCTAGTAGACAGGTCAAAAGGCCTGTAGATTTATAGGTCAATGCAACTCATCAAAGCTGCACAGAGAACATAAAAGGAACTTCAGGTGTTACAGTATGATTCCACTTCTCTGGGCAATAAAACGTAGAACAGGACAAAAGGCTTGGCCAGATCCATAGGAGTCAAAAGAGATAAAAATAAATTGATGATAATGAAAGATAACATAAAAGGAGATCTGGTGTACCCCACATAATCCGAATAAGGACCCAACAGTTAAGAGAGCAGAAGTTGCAGAGAGGCTCAGGGGAAAGCACCCATGTAAGAACGTACAGTCAGGAATTAAATAAATAAGATGTTCACTTCAGGCATGTACCTCTGAGTAAAAGTCACTGATCAGAAAAAGAAAAAGAAAAAGAGAAAAGGAGAGATTATTCTATGCTAGGGATGTCTGAGAAAGTCGAGAAAGAGACTACAGGTAACGTAAAAAGATATAGAGGTTCAAAGAAAAGTCGTAAAAAGTAAGAACAAGATGAAAACTGTTTGCTGTGGGCTCTGAATCTACAAATATAAATTTAAGATTAGTAATATGAGTTAAAAATTTTGACCATACTAGGTTAATTGTTTAAAATTTCCGTTTATTTCTCTCAGGAAAAATGTATGTACTTGCTAAAAAGGTCTATCTGTGTTTCCTGTTAGAATCCTGTTTTATTACAAGAATATAGCTAAAACAAAAATGGTTTAAATGTTTTTGCTGTCTAATGCTAATAGCCCTCAGCTCAAAATTTACCTCTGAGTGCTGGTCACTAAATTCAGATTATCAGAAAATCAGATGTCTTTTTAATGCAGGTGACATTAATTCTGTTTTATGTCGAAAGCTGTCAAAATTGAAACTAGTTAAAAAGATATAATTATTAACACTGAAATTAACATAAACTTAACAGGCACCAAGGTAACAATGGTTTTAAAGACATAAAGGGTGCTAAAATTATTTGATATTATAAGAAGCCATTACAGGATGATTATTTTTTTTATAAGACAGTTTTTAAATATTTAAATTCAGAAGGTTAAATTACATTTGTGCTTTATTACATTGTTAATATTTGTACTTAAATCAAAGGGCTGAAATTTAAGATCATAACCATACACTGTATATACTAACCAAAATTTGAGAAGCTCATTTTTTTATGATACATAGGATAATCCATCCTTGTTTTTGATAAATTTGGTAAGCATAAGTTAGTTATATAAGCTGAATCACATAGCTGTTTTATGTTTCCCTAAAAGGAGTTTCAAATTAAAATCAGTATTTTTAAAGCTAAAACTGACAATGCGAAGTTCTACTTTTATAAAATCTAGTAACTAGTATAAAATGTTAAGAAACACAAGTTACCAGCCATCCTTATAGATTAACTGTTGGATATAGTCAAACTAAGTATTAGTGATTAATAACAGGAATAAACCTCACTCTGTCTCCTATACATATTCTAAAAGTTTAAGTTTATATCGAGTACCTGAAAACCAAGTTGTCCATTAATATCTACCTGGAAAGACTTCTAATACTACAGAGATCTGTAGAATAAGGCTTTTAAATACTAACTAAAAAGCTGTAATAATTTCAGACAAAGAATCACAGAACCTAACAATGATCAAAGGTCTCTAATGAACATTGTGGGGCAGCATGGATTGTGATGACACTGACCAGGGAGCAAGATGCTGAAACACAATGCCTACAGGATAATAGGATGCAGCTCGGACTGTGTAGAGGCTGCAGGGTACTGGAAAATTTTCTGCACCTTTGCCTAGACAAAATAAGTTCAGACTTTTCCAATTCCAGGTTCCACGGGGGGGGGCACCTCTCACATTATGTACTTGGTGAAATCTTTCTCCCCTCAATGCCATAGAAAATTGGATATGGCTAAGAATATAAGGAATGGTCCCTGTGGTTTTTTTAATAGATTCAAAAGTAACATATAGTTTATCCTTCTCAGATCTCTAATTCTATTGATGGCTTGGCTAACCAAAACTTTGTGAGCTTGGCAATAAAGGCATCCTTGATGTGGCTCCTAAATAAGAATTTAAATATATATATATATATATATATATATATATATGTCTTTTTTGAACATTTATTTATTAATTATGCACACATTATTCTGGCTGTGTACATGTCTGCACACACAAAGAGGATAGAACATCACATTATAAATGTTTGTGACCACAATGTAGTGGCTGGGGATTGAACTCAGGACTTCTAGAAGAGCAGCCAGTAATCTTAACCTCTGCCACATCGCTCTAGCCCAAGATATATATTTCTTAAAGATGTAAAAAATTAATTTACAATATAAAAATTCAGAGCTTAACTTTTAATCAAGTTTTGATAAGCTAATAGAGCAGGGCCTCCCAGCTGTTTAGTCACAAACTCAAAGTTTTATGATTTATAGTGGGTGTAATCGAAGTGTAAACATGAAGGATGTTTCATTAGGCCTAAGGCACCACTGACCAATCTATACATGGATCGCTCTTGACAGAAGAAAAAGCTTCTAACCCAAATCTGTGAATTTTGCTAGGACTCAAAGGCATAAGTTCATTCCTGCTGTTTTATAGATACCCAAAACCTACTTTTTGTACAATTTGGTTTTCAGCACAGATTGGTGATGATAATATATCTAAAACTTTTTATGTCCTTTTATATAACACAGTTCATATAGGCTTCAGAGGAACAAATGTCATAAAGCTTGGATCCATTTCTTACAGGTCAAAGGACTGCAGATTAATACAGCTATCCTGAGGATGGAATTTTTCTCCCTGGTCTTGCTGTCTTTTTTGATCACCAAAGGTAAGGAACAAGAGTTCCAATTAAATATATACATTTTAACCTTTGTCCCCAGTTTAAACATGTCTCAGACGATTTGTGCTTCTGGCAGATGAATATCAGTTGCTGACTACAGCCTGCTCCTCTATAGTGCTCTCACTACTTACTGTGAACCAGCCCAGCCAAAGTGAATCTTCAACAGTGTCTACAAACTGATGCCTCTGATAAATGGTCCATTTCCTGAATCCCACTTTCTTTTGTTGGTATTGTCTAGCATTTTAGCCTACTTGCAGCTAAGAAAACACTGCAAAAGTAAGCAGGAAGTAGTACAGCATGTCGCTCAAACAACAATGTTTTGATTTTCAAATAGCTGTCACCTGGAGTTCTATAGCCTACAAAGCCTCCTTGAGCAGCTTGTTACTATTATGCCTACTGGTTTACTCAACTTCCAAGGAAGTGACTCCTGGCTGCAAAAGCAGATGGTTTTACTATTAAAAATCAAACCAGCTGGGACCTCCTATGTAAGAAAAGTAAGGTAGTGGCTTAAAATTGTGAGGGTTTATAACAGGGTAAACAGAAAGGGAAACTTGAGACCACTAATCTCAGTTCACAAGGTTTCCAAGATACAGGCAGTTCATAAAGTACAAATTTATTTACAAGGTCATCATGGAACTAAGTTAATATTATCCAGCATTTGTTTAGGCAAGATTGATAAGCACACCTGAAAGGTTGGTGTTTTTTCTTTGTTTTTACTTCTTCTCCTGAGAACAGGATGTGGGTTCTGTACTCTGTAGTCAGGGATTTATGTATTGGCAGAAATTCTTCTTCTCATTATTTTTCCTTCTTGCAATAAGCCCTAATTTTATAACTTTTAGTTATTAATTTTTCCATCACATTTCCTCTTTGCAACAAACATTAGAGGCCCAATTTTTGGGCCTCCAATGGGTAAAAGACTTCTGGTGTTTTGGGGGGTACAGGTTACTCACATAGCCTCCTATGTATAGGAGATTACTTTTGTTTACTTTTGATATAGCATCTCAACCAGGGAAAAGATTAAATGTAATCTTTTCCTGTACTACTTCCTGCTTTCCTTTGCAGTGTTTTCTTGGGCATGAGATGGCTAAAATGCTATATAAAACCAATACCAAAAAAGTAGAAAAAGGAGGGGTGCTTCAGCAAATTGCACATTTATCAGAAGAATTAGTTTATAGACCCTGTTGAAGATTCACATTGGCTGTGCTGGTTCACAGTAAGTCTAGAACAGTATTTAGGAGCAGAATGTAGTCAGTAACTGATGCTCATCTGCAAAAGCTCAAATCTACTGAGACATGGTTAAATTTGGAACATAAGTGTGAGAGATATTATCATCACTACTCTGTACTGAAATCTATATTGTAGAAAAAGAAGATATTGGGTATCTATAAACAGCAGGAATGTACTTATGCCTTTGAGTCCTAGCAAAAACTACAGATTTGGGTTACAAATTTGTACATTTTTCTTCTGTCAAGAGAGATCCATGTATAGATTGGTCAGTGGTGCACTAGGCCTAATGAAATATCCTTCATATTTACACTTTGATGACACCCAGCATAAATCATAAAACATTGAGTTTGTGATTAAACAGCTGGGAGTCCCTGCAAGACTAGCTTATCCAAACTTGATTAAAAGTTAAGCTATGGATTTTTATATCATAAATTAATTTTATATGTCTTGGGATAGAGAGATGGCTCATTGGTTAAGAGTACTGGCTGCTCTTCTAGAAGTCCCTGAGTTCAATCCCCAGCAACTACATTGTGGCTCACAAACATCAGTAATGAGATCTGACTACCTCTTCTCGCCTGCAGACACATGAAGGCAGAACACTGTATGCATAATTAATAAATAAATGTTCAAAAATGACTTGTATGATTTTAAATCCTTATTTAGGAGCCATATTAATGCTGCCTAATACTTCCAAGCTGACAAAGTTATGGTTAGCACAGCCATCAAAACTATCAGATGTGAGAAGGATATAGTTAATTAACTGTTCAATCCATAACCAATTGTGTACAGGATTCAGGGCAGAAGTTCTTCACCAAATACATAATGTGAGAGGCTTTTTGTTTGTTTGTTTGTCTTTTCTCTGTAGAGAGAGACATGGAAAAGACTGACCTTCTTTTGTATAGACAAAGCTGGTGCAAATAATTTTTCAGCATCTACAAAGATTAAGCTGGGTCCTGCATGGCAGCAGACATTTTATTTGATCATCTTGCGCCCCCTGGCCCTGGCCCTGGCCCTGGCCCTGGCCCTGGCCCTGCCCCTGGCCCCTGGCCCCTGGCCCCTGGCCCCTGGCCCCTGGCCCCTGGCCCTGGCCCTAGAACCTGGCCCCTGGCCCCTGGCCCTGGCCCCTGGCCCTGGCCCTGCCCCTGCCCCTGGCCCCTGGCCCCTGGCCCCTGGTCCCTGGCCCTAGAACCTTGCCCCTGGCCCCTGGCCCTGGCCCCTGGCCCTGGCCCTGGCCCTGGCTGTTCAGTACCAATTCAAATCTAAACAATGCCTACAAACCATGGGATCAAGCTCCTCTACAGGGCAGAGAATGAAGAGGGATTATTTTGTTTTCAAAAAAAGAGGAAAGGTTTGTGGTAGAGGCAATTAATTGTATTGTATCCATTCTAGGAATTAGTAAATTGAAGCATAGAAAAAAGGCATGTTGTAACTTGAGAGACGGGTAAATATGTAGAACCCAAAAGAAAGAGCCCTGCTTTGTTTTTGTGAGAAACTCAGTGAGGCTGTAAGTTTAGTTCATCTTTAGGTATGCTCCTTTTAGCATGTGGGAGGTGCACTAGAATGTGACACAATGTTGGTTCAAAAATGTTCCTGGCAACCCTGATTGCATTCTGTATTCTGTTATCATGGGCCAAGTACCAGAGAGCAGCTTCGAGAAAGTGTTATCATGGGACATTACAGTCTCCCAAGATAACTATCTCCTAAAACTTTCAATGACAGCATTTGATTTCCCTAAGAAAGTCATAGCCAAATCTCTGGAAGTTTGCCTACAGCTTTTACTGGTCTCCAAATTCTAGATTACCTAATTATCAGAGAACATTCAATTTCTTCTGTTTATGAATTTTCTCTCTCCTAAGAATTAATACTATGGAAACAAAGATAATAAGACTCACAATTATAAATCAAAAGGTGAATTTGTCATTTTTAATTGAATTCAGGATGGTGATAATCCATTTGTTAGAGTAGACTTAGGGATTATTGGATTGCAGTCCATCTCTTTTCAGGCAGCCGTCCAACATTAAATATGTAGGATCTTCTAAAAACACTGCATATACAATGACATTGCAGCATTTAAACATTTCACGACTCTGCTCTCCGATTAAATAAGGGATGAACCTGGGAGTTTCCCACAATCATTTAAGAGTCAGTGAGAGTCAATTGTGTCAAGTATGGCAGACCATTTCATCATCTGATTATGTTGTTATTTGATTATTAAAATAGGACATTAGATATTCCATGATTAGTGGATTCCACGATGTGGGAAGCAATTATTATGGACCATATAAATATCAATTTTGTAGTTAAAATATTTAAATTAATCACAACAGTATCGTTCAAGAGCCTGGTTTGGAGCCACCATAGGGAAGTGGATGATGTTACATGAACTCATTGTTTGATTATTTAACTATATAAAATGATTAATATATCATCCATGACACCTGGAATCTTGTGCCACAGATCATCTCATTACATAATTAAAGTATTTAAATTGACAGTCTGTGTTAATACCCAAGATAAGGTAACTATGTGTAAAGATATTTAAACCAAAAATCCTCCATTCCATGAAGAGACCTGTAAAGCTTCCTCTTGTGAATATAATGTGCAATATAATCACATTTTATGATACATTGATTCAAGTGAGGATGATGACATCCTTCATAACTGGAGTCTGGCCATGCTTCCCTCTCAGAAATTGCTACATCACCTATTTATTGTGACAGTTGTTAGCTATTGCTGACTTATTTAATTCTTTAAATTATGTAAAGGACAGACAATGCCATCACCGATTAGGATTAGTGTGCAAATGTCTGTCAGGGACAAGGTTAGGAAAGATGTAGACATGGGCAGAGCATTTTCTGGATGATCTATGCATCTCCCTTAGTAAAAAGGATGCTGGATGATTGAGTCCAAAAGATTGCTCAGGGCCATTCGAGCAGTACAAGGACTTACCAAGGCCGACATGGTGGTCTGGGTGTTGACTACCTGCTGTTCCTCCACATCTTCACATCGGTTGTGATCCACCATCTCCGAGACCTGGCAAAAGGATGACGACCCAGAACACAGAAGAACATCTCTCTCTCAGATATGCTGGTTATTCCCCAGCTGCAACCATCTTTTCAGCTGATAGCAACATCTTGGTTACTACTTCTAAGCCAGGAATGGGCCCATTATCTCAGATCCTGCAGCATCACAACAGAGATTCAGGTGCTGGTGATGATGTCAGGCCAACAGAATTCATCATGCAAGACAGTATGATTATCTGACGATTAACTTATCCCATTTTAAAAATCCTTGATGACAGCATACATTTCCAAATCTGTCAAGACTGCCCAGGATTTGAAGATACAAAAAAAGGTCAATGACTTACATATTTAAAGATGTAATTATGAATTCTTTCATTATATAATCTGTGAATCCTCAAGTTTGGTGCGACCTTGTGACTCAAGTGTGACAGATGATCTAACTATCTGATTATTTCATTATACAAATCAGTCTTTTTCTACTCCAGGAAGAGTGGAGTCTGGATCCACCTTGTTGGTTTTAAATTGTCTCGTTTGTTTTCTTTCTTTCTTTCTTTCTTTCTTTCTTTCTTTCTTTCAATCAATGTAGATATCGATTTGTTATCTCTCTAGGGGTGACTTATGAGAAATTATCTCTTTATTCATTCATTTTTTGTTCATATCTTGGATTAACTACTCAATGCCCTTCAGTATTGAGCAATCATTTAGGCTTCATGCATAAAACACCATTCACTGGTTTAAAGTTTATTCATTTAATTATGAAAATCTTTCATTATGTATTCAGTGATCACTGGAGTTTTGAGCCTCCTTAGGGGAGTCCATCGTGCCAGACCATCACATCATCTAATAATACACTTACGTCCTTAACTGTTAAACTAGGAAATTAAATGATAATTCATCACTTAATTAATGAATTTAAAACACAGGTGATGTTATGGACCATAAGTACCATTTGGAGTCAGATTTTGGGAGTTGATGTAACATCATCTCATTTCTTCATCATTTAGCTATATAAAGAGATCTTTACATCAGCGATATGTTTAGGACTTTTGTGCCATTTCGTCAGTGTTAATATAAAATGCCTAGTAATTTATTATCACTTTAATTTATTAAAAGGTTTAAAAAACTCATCATTGTACTTGAATGACATTATGATTCTTTAGTTTTGATGCTTATGTCACTATAGGCATGTTGTAGCTTGAGAGACAGGTAAATATATAGAACCCCAAAAAAAAGAGTCCTGCTTTGTTTTTGTTAGAAATTCAGTGAGGCTGCAAGGTTAGTTCATCTTTAGGTATGCTACTGTTGGCATGTGGGAGGGGCACTGGAATGTGACAGGTGATGATGTCAGGCCAAAAGAATTTATCAGGCAAGACAGTATGATTATCTGTCAGTTAACTGATGACAATTTAAAAATGTGTGAAGACAGCATACATTTTCATATCTGGCAAGTCTGCCCAGGAATTGATGATACAAAAAAAGTTCAACGACTTAAAATTTAAAGAAGTAATTATTAAATTCTCTTATTATATAATCTGTGATCCCTGAAGTTTGGTGCCAACTTGTGTGACTCAAGTGTGACAGACCATGTAACTATCTGATTATTTCATTATTCAAATCTGTCTTTGTCTACTCCAGGAAGAGTGGAGTCTGGATCCAACTTGTTGGTGTTAAATTGTATCTTGGGAATTCTTTCTTTCTTTCTCTATATATTTATTTATTTAAATCAATGTTGATATCATTTTTATCTCTCTAGGGGGAATTATGAGAAATTATCTCTTTATTCATTCATATTTATTTCAAATCTATGATTAAGAACTAAATGTCTCTTCAATACTCAGCAATAATTTAGGCTTCACGCATAAAACACCATCCACTTGTTTAAGGTTTATTCATTTAATTATGAAAATCTGTCATTATGTATACAATGATCAGTGGAGTTTTGAGCCTCCTTAGGGGAGACCATTGTGCCAGAACAACACATCATTATTCCAGGAAGAGATCAGTCTGACTACTCCATGTGGGAATTAAGTATGCACCGCCATGGCATCATTCAATCATATTCCATTATATATTAATTATTTAAATCGATGAACATGTTGTTATTCTTGACTGGAGTCGGGCCAATAGTCCATGGGAGTTAATCATGTGGCATTATTTAATTATCTAAGTACTACTTCCCTAGACAATCACTGGAGTTTGGTTTCATCTTATGAATGTTAAGTATGGAGGACTAATTAATTATTAACTTATTTGATTGTGTAAGTTATGATGGTGTCATCCGTAATTTGGCTGCTGTGGGATTGACACAGCAGGAGATCGGTACCAGAAGCAGTGCCCAGAGAATGGGCGTCACAGCCTATATGGTGATTACTGATTACATAATAGAAGATTTTTAACAATCGAATGATGACACGATTTTAAAAAACTGTACTGTTTCGCATCATCAGTTTCTGAGAGGTTGCAACAGAACTGACCCATGAAGGACACAGTGATCACCGATTTTAAAAATGGAATAACTGAATAATCTCCTGATGAGGGAATATCATCTAATCAACTCTGTCGGGCTGATAACATGACACACCACCAACAATAAATCACTGTAAATAAACATATTAGAAAGCAGGGTACAGGACTTAATGAGAGTACAGTCAATTGAGGAATCCAAAATGACTGAAAGAAACATAAGACACTGCTCAAAATCCTTAATCATCAGCCTAATGCACATCTAAACAACTCTGAGAAACCATGGGATCAAGCTCCTCTAAAGGTACGAGAATGAAGAGGAGTTTATTTTATTTTCAATAAAGGGAAAAGGATTATATTAGAGTCGATTAATTGTATTGTTTCCATTGTAGAAATTAGAAAATTGAAGCATAGAAAACAGGTTTAAAATACTAATCATTGTACTTGAATGGCACAATGATGATTTCGTTTTGGTGCTTATGTCACTACAGGCATGTTGTAGCGTGAGAGACTGGTAAATATGTAGAACTCAAAAGAAAGAGCCCTGCTTTGTTTTTGTGAGAACCTCAGTGTGGCTGTAAGGTTAGTTAATCGGTGGGTATACTCCTTTTAGCATGGGGGGAGGGGGTACTAGAATGTGACAGAATGTTGGTTCATAAATGTTGCCTGGCAATCCTGCTTGCATTCTGTATCCTGGTAACATGGGCCAAGGACAAGAGAGCAGCTTGAGAAAGTGTTGTCATGGGATAACTATCTACTAAACCTTTTCAAGACAGCATTTGATTGGGCTAAACAAGTCATAGCCACACCTTGGAAAGTGTGCCTACAGCTTTTCCTGGTTACCAAATTGAAGATTACCTAATCATCAGAGAGCGTGGTCTGTGGAGATACTTTACAAAGTCTTCCCTTTATGAATATTCTCTCTCCTAAGAAGTGAAACTATGGAACAAAAGATAATAAGACTCAAAATTATTCATCAAAAGGTGAGATTGCCCTTGTTGACTTCTTTCAGGAAGGTGATAATGCATTTGTTAGAGTAGACTTAGTGATTGTTGGATATCAGTCCATCTCTTTTGAGGCAGCCTTCCAACATTAAATATGTGATATCTTCTAAAAACCCTACATACACAATAACAGTTCAGCATTTAAACATTTTAGTACTCTGCTCTGCGATTAAATAAGGGATGAAACTGTGAGTTTCCCACAATCATGTGGGAGTCCTGTTTATTACAAGAATATAGCTAAAACAAAAATGGTTTAAATGTTTTTGCTGTCTAATGCTAATAGCCCTCAGCTCAAAATTTACCTCTGAGTGCTGGTCATTAAATTCAGATTGTCACAAAATCAGATGTCTTTTTAATGTAGATGACATTAATACTGTTCTATGTCTAAAGCTGTTAAAAATTGTAATTACTTCAAAAGTTACAATTATTAACACTGGAAATTAACATAAATTAACATGCACCAAGGTGACAATAGGTTTAAAGGCATAACGTGTGCTTAAATTAGACATCACAGAAAGAAAGTACAGGAAGGTTAATTGTTGTGTAAAACCGTTTATAAATATTTAAATTCAGAAGGTTACATCATATTTGTGCGTTTTTTACATTGTTAATGTATTACTTAAATCAAAGGGCTGAAATTTAAGATCACAGCCATACACTGTATGTACTAACCAAAAGTGGAGATGATGCTCATTTTTTTATGACACAGAAGGCAATCCGTCCTTGTTTTTGCTAAATTTTGTAGCGTAAGTTATTTAGATAAACTGAGTCACATAGCTGTTTTATGGTTCCTTAAAGAAGTTTCAAATTATAATGAGTATTTTTAAAGCTAAACGTGACAATGCAAAGTTCTAGTTTTATAAAAGCTGGTAACCTATTATAAAAGGTTAAAAAACACAAGTTACCAGCAATCCTTATTGATTAACTGTTGGTTATATTCAAACTAAGTATTAATGACTAATAACAGGAATAAACTTCACTATGTCTCCCATACATGTTCTAAAAGTGTAAGCTTAAAGCAAGTAACTTACAACCAAGTCATCTATTAAGATCTACCTAGAAAGACTTCTAATACTACAGAGATCTGTAGAATAAGGCATTTAAATGTTAACTAAAAAGCTGTAATAACATCAAACAAAGATCACAGAACCTAACAATGACTCAAGGTCTCTAAAGAACATTGTGGGGCAGCATGAATTGTGATGACATGGACCGGTGAGCAAGATGCTCACACACAATGCCTGATGCTAGATAGGACCTAGCTCAGACTGTGTTGTAGGGTACTGGAAAATTGTCTGTGCCACATTTGCCTAGACAATATAAGGTCAGACTTTTCCAAGTCCCTAGTTACACAGAGAAAAACAACAAACAAGAAACAAAAAATAAACAAACAAAAAAATCTCTCACATTATGTAATTGGTGAAAAACTTCTCCCCTCAATGCCATAGACAGTTGATTATGGTAGGAATATAAGGTATGGTCCCTGTCGTTTTATTTAATACATTCAATAGTTACATAAAATTTATCCTTCTCAAATCTCTGATACGACTGATGGCTTGGCTAAACAAAACTTTGTGAGATTGACAGTATTAGTTGGCCTTAATATGGCTCCTAAATAAGGATCTAAATATATAAAAACATAAAACTCATTTTAGAACAATTATTTGTTAATTATGCATACAGTGTTCTGCCTGCATATATCTGCAGGTCCAAAGAGGGTATCAGATCTCATTATAGATGTTTTTGAGCCACAATGTAATTGTTGGGAATTGAACTCAGGACTTCTAGAAGAGCAGCCAGTACTCTTAATCTCTGAGCCATATCTCTAGCTCAAGACATATAAGTCTTAAAGATATAACAATAATTTACAATGTAAAAATTCAGAGCTTAACTTTTAATTAAGTTCTGAAAGCTATCCAAGTGTCTCCCAGCTATTTAGTCACAAGCTCAAGATTTTATATTTATTTTGGTTGTCATCTATGTGTAAATGTGAAGGACATTTCATCAGGACTAAGGTACTTCTGACCAATCTATACATGGATCTCTCTTGACAGAAGAAAAATATACAAGCTTCTAACCCAAATCTGTCGTTTTTGCTAGGACTCAAAGGCATAAGTACATTCCTGCTGTTTTACAGATACCTAATATCTATTTTTTCTACAATACAGATTTAAGTACAGATTGGTGATGATAATATATCTAAAACATTTATGTCATTTTATACAACACAGTTTATATAGGTTTCAGAGCATCAAATGTTGTAAAGCTAGGATCCACTTTTTTACTCGTCAAAAGGACTGCCGAAAAGCAGGAAGAGGAAGTAGTAAGGAGGAGTCAAGACGGAGAGACCTGGGAGACCAGAAGCCTGCCCTACTTCCTGGTAAGGAGACCACGTGGAAACACATAGAAATGGGTTAATAATTAAGACATAGCTAGCCGATAAGAAACAAGTAACTGGCAAGAGAATTGTATCTAATTCAGAGTCTTGGTGTGATAATTGAGGCTGGTGTGTGGCGGGACAAGATCTTACTCCTTACAAATGGCGCCCAAGTGGCTAATAAGAACTTCCACTTAAAATTTAACAAAAGTTTAAAATAGGGTTTTAGAAACAAAAGAACAAAGACAAACATGGTTTCTTGGTAGCAGCATTTTTCTTGGCTGGACTGTGCTTTGCAAGAGACAAGCAGATATTTGTGTGTCTCTTTAAGGGAGGATTTGTGACTCAGCACAAGAGGCAAAAAACTGCATGGCTTTGAAGAAGCACTGCAAATAATTTATTGGTGTGTACAACAGCTTGCAATGACAGTGACCACATCTCCAAGCCGGCAGCATGGAGACCAAGGCAGTGAACACAGTTCTCAGTGCAGGCAGTAAAATAGACACCGCCATCTTTGATAACCGTGGCAGAAACAACAAAGACTTTCATTTTAGCAATGTTGTTGTTTACCAGATAAAAGACTCATGGCCAGAAAAAGATAAAGATTTACAGTAAAAGACAGATTCATATTAAGAAAAACCTCCAAAGGTTTACAGTGTGTTTTAAAATATATGTAGACATGGGAAAAATAAAATAAAATGGTTTAAAAAGACAGAGAACATCTGGGTGTGGTGGCACACACCTTTAATCCGAGCACTCCAGAGACAGAGGCAAGTAGATCTCTGTGATTAGCAAATTAAACCTGGTATGCAGAGTGAATTCCAGGACAGATAAAAGTTACACAATGAAACCCTATCTCAAAAAATAAAAAATAAAAAGTAAAAAGAAATGGAGTAATAATAAAGCCAATTAAAGATGAAAATCTCAGAGAGATCCTGGTTACTGTATGGTATTATATTGTCTTTCTATTGTTTGACTGCTGAGGAAACAGCTGTTAAAACAAGTGCTGCTGAATTAATTCAATTTATATATTTTAAAAATGATTTGACTCCAAAATTTAAGTCTATGGACAAATTACTGGGGAAAAGGATTTCTATTTTGTTTCGACAGAAAATAAACAGCTGTGGATTCCTTCCAGACTAATGTGGTTTGATTAAGCCAGACCCCCTGAAACAGAATTCCTGGTGATCCAACATTCAAAACAGCTTGACCAAGGCAGCCTTGCAGACTAGAGCCAGGATTTCTGTATCTTCTTAGGATCCCCATAACAGTGCCCCCTATCAGCAGGAAGTAGTTTGGAAAAAAAGCAGCCCCCAATTCTCAAATATTTTTATAAATGTTTGTTTTCATTTAAATATGGTTGGTTATAAATGATTAATGAGCACAACCAATATGTTTTTAAAGGTAAAAAGGGTATAATTGTATGCATATAAATACTTTGTTTTGGAATGGATTTTCATTTATTGATACATTTTAAGGTCAATTTTGTGACATGTATATTTCTCCTCTTGTTTAGGTACTGTGTTTATATAGCTCAGTTAAAAATGTAATGTATAATTCAATACAAATTTTAGATAGTTACCTATAATAGTCAAAACTTACAGCTAGGTGAGTTATGTTTTCTAGATATGTGGAGATGTATTTGAGATGAATAGGTATTTTTCAAACCTTTCAAAGACCTACAGAATAGGACATTTAAAATGGTTTAGGGATTTTAGTGACAGTGAGACATGAATGCTCCTGAAAACACCGCCTATGTCAGAAAGGAAGATGGACATCAAAGAAACATGTATGGAGTTTGCTTCCAGTATGGTGAGACTAGCCATTTCGACAAGATACTGCTCTTGTTGGACTTTTTGACTTTATGCTGTATAAACTGGATATGCAGGACCCACAGAAATGTGACTGCTGATGCAAAATGGACATTGCTGCAGAGTTCCTTCTTCATGGAAGTGCCTACCAGACATTATGCTGAACACAAAGAAAAGTGACTGACAAACTGCCAATACAAGAAGACAGTTTAAAGTTTCCTGCTTTGCAGAAAAGTCTGCCAGACATACTGTGGCCTATGAGCTGAAGAAGGAAGATTACAAAAGAACTTTGGGTGACCAGGCAGTGAGTTGTCTCTGTCATTTCTAGAGTTTATCTACTATCCTTCTGTGGTCTTTGAAGGAGTTGAAGGCAGATAGTTATGGTTATAGTTTTTCTTAGTTAGGAGTAAAGATAAATTGCATATAGGACTTTTGACTCGCAAATATAGGATAGATGATAGAATAGTTTCTTAAACTTGCTAAATGTTAATGGACTAAATAGTGTTAACTGTGATTCTTATTTCATAACTGTTGTGTTATATATTTTGCTATGTTAAGGTTAAAACCCTCCTTTTAATTTAGACAGAACAGAGATGTTGGGAGATGTCATTCTGTATATATTTCTCATACTGGTTAATGAATAAAGCACTGTTTGCCAATAGAAAAGGAAGAAAGGAGGGACTAGGAGGCAAGGAGGAAAGAGGAAGCAGTAAGGAGGAGTCAAGATGGAGAGACCGGGGAGACCAGAAGCCTGACCCACTCCCCGGTAAGGAGACCATGTAGAAATACATAGAAATGGGTTAATAAGATGGAGCTAGCCAATAGAAACAAGTACCTGGCCAACAGAATTGTATCTAATGCAAAGAATTGGTGTGTTAATTGGGGCAGGCATATAGTCGGGACAAGACCGGCTGCAGGAGGAAAAACCTTACTCCTTACAATCTGCAGTCCTTTCAACCTATAAGAAGTGGATCCAAGCTTTATGACATTTGATCCTCTGAAGCCAATATAAACTGTGTTATATAAAAGGACATAAAAGTTTTAGATATATTACCATTACCAATCTATGCTGAAATCCATATTTTAGAAAAAATAGAAATCCATATTGTAGAAAAAAGTAGATGTTGGGTATTTGTAATAGAGCATGAATGTCCTTATGCCTTTGAGACATATATGCAGGCAGAACACTGTATGCATAATTAATAAATAAATGTTCAAAAATGACTTTTATATCTTTCTATTTTTAGATCCTTATTTAGGAGCCAAATTAAGGCTGCCTAACACTGCCAAGCCCTCAGTTATGGTTAGCCCAGCCATCAATACTGTCAGACCTGAGAAGGATATATTTAATTGAATGACAGGGACCAGTCGATATACTCCTAGACATAAAAAATTATCTATGGAATTAAGGGCAGAAATTCTTCACCAAGGACATAATGTGAGAGTTTTTTTTCTTTTTGTTTGTCTTTTCTCTGTGGAAGAGGGACATGGAAATCTCTGACCTTATCTTGTCTAGGCAAAGGTGCAAAAACATTTTCAGTACCCTGCAGCCTCTACAAAGACTAAGCTGGGTCCTACCTGGCAGCAGACATTGTATTTGTGCATCTTGCACCCTGGTCAGTTTCATAACAATCTATGCTGTCCCATAATTTTCTTTAGAGGCTTAGAGTCATTGAAAGGATCTGTGATTTTTTGTCTGATATTATTACAGCTTTTTAGTTAACATTTGGAAGCCTTATTCTATACAGATCCCTGTAGTATTAGAAGTCTGTCTAGGTATATCTAAATAGACAACTTTGTATCATTTCCTTGTTTAAGCTTAAACTTTTAGAACATGTATGGGAGACAGAGTGAGGTTTATCCCAGTTATTAATCATTAATACTTAGTTTGATTATACCCAACAGTTAATTTATAAGGATGGCTAATAACTTGTGTTTCTTAACATTTTATAATAAGTTAAAAACAGCTTTTATAAAACATGAACTTTGTGTTGTCAGGTTTAGCTTTAAAAATACTGCTTTCAATATCAAACTCCTTTTAAGGAAACATGAAACATCTTTGTGACTCAATTTATCTAAATAGCTTATACTTACCAAATGTAGCAAAAAACAAGGACACATTGCCTTTTGTATCATAAAAAATGAGCACCTCAACTTTTGGTTAGTATATAGAGCTTATGGCTATGATGTCAAATTTTAGCCCTTTGATTTAAGTACAAACATTGAAAATATAACAAAAGCACAAATAACTTGTAACCTTATAAATTTAAACATTTAAATCTGTTTTTAAAACATATCCTGTAATGTATTTTTGTGGTATCAAATATAAACTGACCTTTATATATTTAAACACATTATGACCTGGGTGACTGTTGAGTTATGTTAATTTCTAGTGTTAATAATCGTAAACTTTTAACTGGTTTCAGTTTTTAACACCTTTGGCCAAAAAAAAAACAGTGTATCATCTACAATAAAGGACATCTGATTTTCTGATCATCTGAATGTAATGACCAGAGTTCACAAATATATTTTGAGCTTAGGGCTGTTAGCATTAGGCCCCAAAAACATTTAAACCATTTTGTTTTAGATCTATTCTTGTAATAAAACTTGGGTTTATAACAGTGAATCACATATAGAAGTTGTTTTCAGTTCATTAACATTTAGTAAGATTTAAAGAAAATATTCTATGATCTATACAATCTTTGTGAGTCTAAAGTCCTATATGTAACTTTAATCCCAACTAAGGAAAACTATAACCTTAGCTATCAGTCTTCAACACCATCAAAGAACACACAAGAATAATAAACTCTACAAATTGAAATGGACAACTCACCTGGTCCGATCTGGCATTCTTCTGTAATCTTCCATCTTCAACCTATAGGCCATGGTGTGTAGAGCAAGTGTAAGGAGTACGCTTTTTCTGCCCGCCACCTTGCTTTGTCCCACCGCCTGTGAAGCCCCAATTAACACACTGAGATCTGTAGAAACGGGGCCAGGACGTCTTATCGGCTGCTCTGTCTTAAGTATTAACCCATGTCTGATGATCTATGTATTTCTCTTACAGGGAGCTGGCTGGCATACTGCTTTCTCCAGACTCTCCATCTTGACTCTCCACACTAATTTCTCTTTCCTCCTTGTCTTCTAGTCCCGCCTATCTTGCTTTACTATTGGCCAACAGTGTCTTATTCATTAAACAGTTTGAGAAACATATACAGAATGACATCTCCCATCATCTCCTCTTTTCTGTCTAAAATAAAAAGAAGGGTTTTAACCTTAACATAGCAAAATATATAACACAACAGTTATCAAGTAAGAATCACAGTTAACAATATTTAGTCCATTAACATTTAGCAAGACTAAAAAAACTATTCTATCATCTATCCTATATTTGTGAATCTAAAGTCCTATATGTAACTTATCTTTAAACCTAACTCCATCAAAGACCACAAATGGTTAATATATAAACTCTAGAAATGACAGAGACAAATCACTGCCTGGTCACCTGAAGTTCTTTTGTAATATTTCATCTTTAACCCATAGACCATAGTGTGTCTAGCAGACTCTTCAGCAAAGCACGGAACTTTAAACTGTCTTCTTGTATTGGCAGGTTGTCAGTCACTTTTCTCTGTGTCCTGCAGACTGTCTGACAGACTCTTCCATGAAGCAGGAACTCGGTAGTAATGTCCATCTTGAATCAGCAGTCACATTTCTGTGGGTCCTGCATGTCAGTTTATACAGTACATAGTCAAACAGTCCAACAAGAGCAGGGCTCTTTTTTTGAGTCATACCTAGTTACTAGTTCTCAAGCTATAACATTCCTATAGTGATATAAGCATGAAAACGAAAGCATCATTATGCCATTCAAGTACACTGATGAGCATTTAAACATATTTTCTATGGTTCAATTTCTCATTTCAGTATGCAAACAATACCATTAATCACCTCTACCATACTCATTTTCTGTTTACTGAAAACAGAAATAAACTCTATTCATTCTCTAATCTTTAGATCATCTTGATCAAATAGTTTCTGGAGTTGTTTTGATATGCTATATCGCTGATGGCTAAGGATTTTGAGCACTGTAATATGTTTCTTTAAGTCATTTTTGATTCCACAACTGATAATTCTCTGTGGAATCCTGTATCCTAATTTATAATATGGTTATTTAGAGTTCTTTAGAATTGGTGGTGAGTCATGTTATCAGCCCAACAGAGTTCATCTGATGAGATTAGCTCATCATGAGATTATTCTGTTACTCCATTTTTAAACCTGGTGGTGACTTTGCCCTTCATGTGTCAATTCTGTTGCAAACTATCAGAAACTTATGGTGCGAAACAATACAGTTTTTTATATATCGTGTAATCATTCGATTGTAAAAATCTTCTATTATGTAATCAGTAACCACTGGATAGCAGGGTCCCTCATTCTCTGGGCACTGCTTCTGGTACCGATCTCCCACTGTGTCAGTCGAACAGCAGCCAAATGATGGATGACACCATCATTACTTATGCAATCAAATAAGTTAATAATTGGATGGTCCTGCATACTTAACTATCATAAGATGGAACCAAACTCCAGTGATTGTCAAGAAAGGAGTACTTCCTAGCCACGATTAACTCCCATGGAGGAATGGCCAGATTCCAGTGAAGAAGAACATCTTCATCGATTTAAATAATTAATATATAATGAAAAATGATTGAAAAATGATGGTGGTGCATACTTAAATCCCCATGGAGTAGTCAGACTGATCTCTTAATGGAATAATGATGTTTTTAAAAAATTAAATTGATAATTAATTACTGGGCCTTTTATACTAACACTGACGAGATGGCACCAAAGTCATAATCCTATCGCTGATGTAAAAATCTATTTACAAAGCTAAATGATGAAGTAATGAGACGATATTACATCATCAACTCCCAAAATCTGACTTCAAAAGGGACATGGTCCACAACATTACCACTATTTTAAATACGTAAATTAAATGATCAACTTTACTTAATTTCCTAGTTTAACAGTTAAAAGAGTAAGTGTAGATTTAGATGATGTGATTGTGTGGCACAATTGTCTCCCCTAAGGGGGCTCAAAACTCCAGTGATCACTGAATACATACTGACAGATTTTCATAATTAAATGAATAAACCTTTAGCAAGTGGATGGTGTTTTATGCGTGAAGCCTAAATGATTACTCAATACTGAAGAGTCATTGGGTTCTTAATCATAGATTCAAACAAAAATGAATGAATAAAGAGATAATATCTCATAATATACCCCTAGGTGATAAGAAATTGATATCAACATTGATTTAAATAAAAAAAGAAAGAAAGAAAGAAAGGAAGGAAGAAAGGAAGAAGAAAGAATTCACAAGATAAAATTTAACACCAACAAGGTGGATCCAGACTCCCTCTTCCTGGAGTGAAAAAGACAGATTTGAATAATGAAATAATCAGATAGTTAGAATCGTCACACGTGAGTCACACAAGGGGCACCAAACTTCAGGGATCACAAATTATATAATGAAAAGAATTTAATAATTACATCTTTAAATATATAAGACGTTGACATTTTTTTTGTGTCATCAATTCCTGGGCAGACTTGCCAGATATAAAAATGTATGCTGTCATCACATTTTTTAAAATGCCATCAGTTAATGGTCAGATAAACATACTGTCTTGCCTGATGAATTCTTTGGACTGACATCATCACCAGCACCTGAATCTCTGTTGTGGTGCAGCAGGACGTGAGACAATGGCGCAAACCTGGTGTAGCAGTAGTAGCTACAATGTTGATATCAGCTGAAAAGATGGCTGCACCAGGGGCATCACCAGCATAAATGACAGAGATAATCTTCCATGTTATGAGTCATCATCCACTTTTGCCAGTTCTCGATGATGGTGCCGACCTCCTAGTGCCACTCCTTCTTTCCATGGTAGATCACAACCAATGTGAAATTGAAGGAAGACATATCAACACCCAGACCACGTGCCTGCCTTGGTGAAGTCCTTGTACTTCTCGGTTGGCACCGTGCAACCTTCTGGACTCAATCATCAGCCTCCCTCTTACTCTGGGAGATGCATAGATCATTCAGAAAATGCTCTGCCCATGTCTTGCTTTCCCTAACCTTGTCCCCTGACAGATTTTTGCACCCGACCCTAATCGGTAATGGCACTGTCTGTCGTTTACTTATTTTAAAGAATTAAATAAGTTAGTAATAATTAACTGTCACAATAAATAGGGGATGTAGCATATTACTGGCAGGGAAGCATGGCCAGACTCCAGTGGTGAAGGATGTCATCATCAATTGAAACAATGACTCATAAACTGTGATGATTATTGCACATTAACGCCACCCGAGGGAGCTTTACAGGTCTCTTCATGGAATGGTGGAATTTTGGTTTACAAAATTATACAAATAATTATATTTTCTTGGGTATTAACAGGAATTGACATTTTAAATACTTTAATTATGTAATTATATGATCTGTGGCACTAAATTCCAGGTGTAATAGATGATATAATCATTGTTTTATATAAGTAAATAATCAAATAATGAGTTCATGTAACATTATCCACTTCCCAAAGGTGGCTCCAAGCCAGGCTCATGAACGATGCTGTCGTGATAAATTTAAATATTTTAACTACATAAATGATATTTAGATGGTCTATAATATTGCCTCCCACATCGCGGGAGCGACAATCCACTGATAGGGATTATCTAATGTCCTATTTTAATAATCAAATAACATAATCGAGAATGAAATTGTCTTCCATACTCAACACAGTTGACTCTTACTTGACTCCCACATGATTGTGTGAAACTTGTGGGTTCATGCCTTATTTAATCGCAGAGTTGAGTAGTAAAAAGTTTAATTGCTGAAATGTCATTGTGTATGCAGGGAATTAAGAAGATATCACTTATTTAATGTGGACGCCTACCTCAAACGGATGGACTACAATCCAATAATCCCTAAGTCTACTCTAACAAATGGATTATCACCTTCCTGAGAAAGTTAACAATGGAAAACACAACTTTTGATTAATGATCGTGGACTTATTATCTTTTGTTCCATAGTTATACTTCTAAGAGAGAAAGCATCCATAAACAGAAGACTTTGAACTGTTTCTCCACAGACTAACTATGTTCTCCGATAATTAGGTAATCTTGAATTTGGTAACCAGTAAAAGCTGTAGGCACACTTCCCAGAGGTATGGCTATGACTTGTTTACGAATCAAATGCTGTCATTAAAAGGTTTAGGAGACAGTTATCTTGAGAGACTGTAAAGTCCCATGATAACACTTTCTCGATGTTGCTCTCTGATCCGTCGCCCATGAAACCAGGATACAGAAAGCAAGCAGGATTGCCAGGCAACATTTATGAACCAAAATTCTGTCACATTTTAGTTCCCCTCTCTCATGCTAAAAGGAGTATACCCACCGATGAACTAACCATACAGCCTCACTGACTTTCCACAAAAACAAAGCAGGGCTCATTCTTTTGAGTTCTACATATTTACCAGTCTCTCAAGCTACAACATGCCTATAGTGACATAAGCATGAAAATGAATGCATCAATTTTGCATTCAAGTACAATAATTTGTAATTTACCCTGTTTTCTATGCTTCAATGTTTTAATTTCTACAAAAAACAATACAATTAATAGCCTCTGCCATAATCCCTTTCTCTTTATTGAAAATGAAATAAACTCCTCTTCATTCTCTTACCTTTAGAGGAGCTTGGTCCCTGGTTTCTCAGGGTTGTTTAGATTTGCATTAGGCTGAAGATTAAGGATTTTCAGCAGTGTCTTATATTTCTTTCAGTCATTTTGGATTCCTCAATTGACTGTTCTCTATTAACCATTGTACCCGCTTTCTAATGTGGTTATTTAGAGTTTTTGTTGTTGGTGGTGTGTCATGTTATCAGCCCCGACAGAGTTCATTAGATGAGATTCTCTGATCAGGAGATTAGTCAGTTATTCCATTTTTAAATTAGCTGGTCACCGTGTCCTTCATGGGTCAGTTCTGTTACAATCTCAGAAAACAATGATGCAAAACATACAGTTTTTTTAAATCGTGTAATCATTCGATAGATAAAAAAATCTGCTATTACATAATCAGTAATCACTGTATAAGCTAGTGTCCACCATTCTCTGGGCACTGCTTCTGGTACCGATCTCCTGCTGTGTCAATCCCACAGAATCCAAATGACGGATGACACCATCATTACTTACTCAATCAAATAAGTTAATAATTGGAGGAGTCCTCCATACTTAACTTTCTAAGATGGAACCAAACTCCAGTGATTGTCAAGGAGTAGTACTTAGATAATTAAATAATGCCACATTATTTACTGCCATGGAGGAATGGCCCCTACTGCAGTCAAGGAGAACAACATCTTCCTCGATTTAAATAATTTATATAAAATAAAAAATGGTTGAATAATGACATGGTGGTGCATACTTAAATCCCACATGGAGTAATCAGACTGATCTCTGCCTGCAATAATGATGTATTTAAAAAATAAATTGATAATTAATTAGTGGGTTTTTTATAGTAACACTGGCGAGATGGCACCAAAGTCCTAAACTTATCACTGATGTAAAAGATCTATTTACATTCTAAATGATGAGTAATGAACTGATATTACATCATCAACTCCCAAAATCTGACTCCAAAAGGACTTATGGTCCATAATATTACCTGTATTTTAAATACGTAAATTAAATGATGAATTATTACTTAATTTCCTAGTTTAACAGTTAAAGAAGTAAGTGCAGTATTAGATGATGTGACGGTCTGGTACAACGGTCTCCCCTAAGGAGGCTCAAAACTCCAGTGATCACTAAACCCATAATGACAGATTTTAATAATTAAATGAATAAACATTAAACAAGTGGATGGTGTTTTATGTGTGAAGCCGAAATGATTGTTCAATACTGAAGAGACATTGAGTTCTTAGTCATAGATTTGAACTAAAAATGAATGAATAAACAGATAATTTCTCATCATTCCCCCCCTAGAGATAAAAAACTGATAGCAACATCGATTTAAATAAAGAAAGGCAAAAAAAAAAAAAAGAAAAAAGAAAGGAAAGAGAAAGAAAGGAAAGAAAGAAAGAAAGAGAAAAAAAAGAAAGAATTCACAAGATATAATTTAACACACAAGGTGAATCTAGACTCCACGCTCCAGGATAAAAAAACACAGATTTGAATAATGAAATAATCAGATAGTTAGATCATCTGTCACACTTGAGTCACACAAGATTAAGCCAAACTTGAGGGATCCTATATTTTATAATGAAAAAATTGATTAATTACATCTTTAAATATGTAAGCCATTGACTTTTTTGTATCATCAATTCCTGGGCAGACTTGCCAGGTAAGAAACTGTATGCTGTCATCACGCATTTTTAAAATGACATCAGTTAATCGTCAGATAACCACAGTCTTGCCTGATGAGTTCTATTGACTGGCATCATCACAAGCACCTGAATCTCTGCTTGGTGCAGCAGGACGTGAGATATTGGGCCCAATCCTGGTGTAGCAGTAGTAACCACAATTTTGATAACAGCTGAAAAGATGGCTGCAGCAGGTATATCACCAACATAGCTGAAAGATGTTCTTCTGTGTTCTGAGTTGTCATCCTTTTGCCAGGACTTCGGTGATGGTGCCAATCTCCTAGTGCCACTCCTTCTTCTCATGGTAGATCAAAACGATGTGAAGATGTGGAGGAAGAGCAGGTAGTCAACATCAGACCACGATGCCGACCTTGGTAAGTCCAATTTCGAGGGCACCTTCAACCCTGGACCCAATCATCCAGTATCCCTCGTACTCTGGGAGATGCATAGATCATTCAGAAAATGCTCTGTTCATGTCTACAACTTTCTAACCTTGTCCCTGACAGATATTTTCATCCGAACCGTAGAGGGTGATGGCACTGTCTTTCGTTTACATAATTTAAAGAATTAAATAAGTCAGTAATAGCTAACTGTCACAATAAATAGGGGATGTAGCATTTTACTGGCAGGGAAGCATAGCCAGACTCCAGGCCGGAGGATGTCATCATCATCAATTGAGTCAATGAATCAGAGAATGTGATGACATTGCATATTCACTCCCAGAGGGAGGCTTTATACGTCTCTTCATGGAATGGAGGATTGTTGTTTACATAACTATACAAATATTTACATTATCTTGGGGATTAACACAGATTGTCAGCTGAAATACATTAATTATGTAATTAGATGGTGTGTGGCACCAGATTCCAGGTGTCATAGACCAGGTATAAATCATTATTTTATATAATTAAATAATCAAATAATGAGTTCATGTAACATCATCCACTTCCCTGAGGTGGCTCCAAACCAGGCTCATGGGCGATGCTGTTGTGACTAATTTAAATCTTTTTAACTATATAATTGACGTTAAGATGGTCTATAATAATTACCTCCCACTTCGGCCCCCAACAATCCACTGATTATGGTTTATCTAATGTCCTATTTTAATAATCAAATAACAACACAATCCAAGGATGAAATGATCTGCCATACTCCACACAATTTTCTCTCAGTTGACTCACATGATTGTGGGGAAACTCACAGTTTCATCCCTTATTTAATCGCAGAGCAAATTACTAACATGTTTAAATGCTGAACTGTTATTGTGTATGTAGGGTTTTTAGAAGAATATCACATATTTAATGTTGGAAGGCTGCCTCAAAAGAGATGGACTGATATCCAACAATCACTACAGTCTACTCTAACAAATGCATTATCACCTTCCTGAAAGAAGTCAACAAGGGCAATCTCACCTTTTGATGAATAATTTTGAGTCTTATTATCTTTTGTTCATAGTTTCACTTCTTAGAGAGAGAATATTCATAAAGGGAAGACTTTGTAAGTATCTCCACAGACTACGTTCTCTGATGATTAGGTAATCTTCAATTTGGTAACCAGGAAAAGCTGCTAGGCACACTTTCCAAGATGTGGCTATGACTTGTTTAGCCCAATCAAATGCTGTCTTGAAAAGGTTTAGTAGATGGTTATCCCATGACAACACTTTCTCTAAGCTGCTCTCTTGTCCTTGGCCCATGTTACCGGGATACAGAATGCAAGCAGGATTGCCCAGGCAACATTTATGAACCAACATTCTGTCACATTCTAGTACCCCTCCCCATGCTAAAGGAGGTATAGCCACCAATTAACTAACCTTACAGCCACACTGAGGTTCTCACAAAAACAAAGCAGGGCTCTTTCTTTGAGTTCTACATATTTACCAGTCTCTCACGCTACAACATGCCTGTAGGCCTAAGCACCGCACAGAGCAATCATCATTGTGCCATTCAAGTACAATGATTAGTATTTAAACCTGTTTTCTATGCTTCAATTTTCTAATTTCTACAATGGAAACAATACAATTAATCGACTCTATTATAATCCTTTTCCCTTTATTGAAAATAAAATAAACTCCTCTTCATCTCCTACCTTTAGAGGAGCTTGATCCCATGGTTTCTCAGAGTTGTTTAGATGTGCTTGGGCTGATGATTAAGGTTTTGAGCAGTGTCTTATGTTTCTTTCAGTCATTTTGGATTCCTCAATTGACTGTACTCTATTAAGTCCTGTACCCTGCTTTCTAATGTGTTTATTTACAGTGATTTATTGTTGGTGGTGTGTCATGTTATCAGCCCGACAAGGAGTTGATTAAATAATATTCCCTCATCAGGAGATTATTCAGTTATTCCATTTTTAAAATCGGTGATCACTGTGTCCTTCATGGGTCCAGTTCTGTTGCAACCTCTCAGAAACTGATGATGCGAAACAGTACAGTTTTTTAAAATCGTGTCATCATTCGATTGTTAAAAATCTTCTATTATAATCAGTAATCACCATATAGGCGCCGACCCCATTCTCTGGGCACTGCTTCTGGTACCGATCTCCTGCTGTGTCAATCCCCCTTCGGGCAAATTACGGATGACACCATCATAACTTACACAATCAAATAAGTTAATACTAATTAGTCCTCCATACTTAACATTCATAAGATGAAACCAAACTCCATGATTGTCTAGGAAGTAGTACTTAGATAATTAAATAATGCCACATGATTAACTCCATGGACTATTGGCCCGACTCCAGTCAAGAATAACAACATGTTCATCGATTTAAATAATTATATATAATGGAATATGATTGAATGATGCCATGGAGTGCATACTTAATTCCCACATGGAGTAGTCAGACTGATCTCTTCCTGGAATAATGATGTGTTGTTCTGGCACAATGGTCTCCCCTAGAGAGCTCAAAACTCCACTGATCATTGTATACATAATGACAGATTTTCATAATTAAATGAATAAACCTTAAACAAGTGGATGGTGTTTTATGCGTGAAGCCTAAATTATTGCTGAGTATTGAAGAGACATTTAGTTCTTAATCATAGATTTGAAATAAATATGAATGAATAAAGAGATAATTTCTCATAATTCGGGGCAACATGATTAAAAAAAAAAAAAGAGGGAGAGTTTAGCCCTAGAAGAGCCAATATGAAAAATGACTATCAACAAATTGATTGTAAACAGCCTTAGTCACCCCTGGTGACCAATAAATATATAGAGAGAGAAAGAAAGAATTCCCAAGATACAATTTAACACCAACAAGTTGGATCCAGACTCCACTCTTCCTGGAGTAGACAAAGACAGATTTGAATAATGAAATAATCAGATAGTTACATGGTCTGTCACACTTAAGTCACACAAGTTGGCACCAAACTTCAGGGATCACAGATTATATAATAAGAGAATTTAATAATTACTTCTTTAAATTTTAAGTCGTTGAACTTTTTTTGTATCATCAATTCCTGGGCAGACTTGCCAGATATGAAAATGTATGCTGTCTTCACACATTTTTAAATTGTCATCCAGTTAACTGACAGATAATCATACCGTCTTATCCTGATAAATTCTTTTGGCTCTAATCATCATCACCTGTAACAATCAGTGCCCCTCCACATGCCAACAGTAGCATAACGATAGAAACTACCTTGCAGCCTCACTGAATTTCTAACAAAAACAAAGCAGGACTCTTTTTTGGGGTTCCTATATATTTACCTGTCTCTCAAGCTACAACATGCCTATAGTGACATAAGCATCAAAACTAAAGAATCATAATGTCATTCAAGTACAATGATGAGTTTTTTAAACCTTTTAATCAATTAAAGTGATAATAAATTACTAGGCATTTTATATTAACACTGCGAAATGGCACAAAAGTCTAAACATATGCGCTGATGTAAAGATCTCTTTATATAGCTAAATGATGAAGAAATGAGATGATGTTACATCAACTCCCAAAATCTGACTCCAAATGGTAACTATGGTCCATAACATCCTACCTGTGTTTAAATTCATTAATTAGTGATGAATTATCATTTTAATTTCCCTAGTTTAACAGTTAAGGACGTAAGTGTATTATTAGATGATGTGATGGTCTGTACGATGGACTCCCCCTAAGGGAGGCTCAAAACTCCAGTGATCACTGAATACATAATGACAGATTTTCATAATTAAATGAATAAACTTTAAACCAGTGAATGGTGTTTTATAGCATAAAGCCTAAATGATTGCTCAATACTGAAGGGTCATTGAGTAGGTTAATCCAAGATATGAACAAAAAATGAATGAATAAGAGATAATTTCTCATAAGTCACCCCTAGAGAGATAACAAATCCGATATCTACATTGACTGGAAAGAAAAGAAGAAAGAAAGAAAGAAAGAAAGAAAACAAACGAGACAATTTAAAACCCAACAAGGTGGATCCAGACTCCCTCTTCCTGGAGTGAAAAAGACTGATTTGTATAATGAAATAAAATCAGATAGTTAGATCATCTGTCACACTTGAGTCCCCAGGTGGCACCAAACTTGAGGATTCACAGATTATGTAATGAAAGAATTCATAATTACATCTTTAAATATGTAAGTCATTGACCTTTTTTATATCTTCAAATCCTAGGCACTCTTAGCAGATTTGGAAATTTATGCTGTCATCAAGGTTTTTTAAAAATGGGGATAAGTATAATCGTCCAGATAATCATACTGTCTTGCATGATGGATTCTGTTGGCCCCTAACATCATCCCCGGCACCTGAATCTCTGTTGTGACGCTGCAGGATCTGAGATATGGGCCCATTCCCGGCAGTAGTAACCAAGGTGCTTGCTATCAGCTGAAAAGATGGTTGCAGCTGGGAATAACCAGCATATCTGAGAGGAGATGTTCTTAACTAGTTCTGGGTAACATCATCCTTTTGCCAGGCTCACCAGGAGATGGTGGATCCAAGCGATGTGAAATGTGGAGGAACGTGGCAGGTAGTCAACACCCAAACCACCATGTCGGCCTTGGTAAGTCCTTGTGCTGCTCGAATGGCCTGAGCAATCTTTTGGACTCAATCATCCAGCATCCTTTTT